>NC_134833.1:152566130-152649191 GCF_004210375.1 Tachypleus tridentatus | reverse complement strand
TTAGTTTGTACTGCTGGTGTAGCAGTGATGTTCCATAGCAAGTTTGGTAGTGCTGGTGTGTTCCATAGCAAGTTTGGTAGCTGGTGTGTAGCAGTGATGTTCCACAGCAAGTTTGATAGTGCTGGTGTAGCAGTGATGTCCCATAGCAAGTTTGGTTGTGCTGGCGTGTAGCAGTGATGTTCCATAGCAAGTTTGGTAGTGCTGGTGTGTAGCAGTGATGTCCCATAACAAGTTTAGTTGTGCTGGTGTGTAGCAGTGATGTTCCATAACAAGTTGCGTAGTGACTGGTGTAGCAGTGATGTGTCCATAGCAAGTTTGGTAGCGCTGGTGCAGTGATGTCCATAGCAAGCCCAGCTGGTGTGTAGCAGTGATGTTCCATAACAAGTTTGGTAGTGCTGGTGTAGCAGTGATGTCCATATAGGCAAGTAGTGCTGGTGTAGTAGTGATGTTCCATAACAAGTTTGGTAGTGTTGGTGTGTAGCAGTGATGTTCCATAGCAGGTTTGGTAGTGCTGGTGCAGTGATGCTCCATAGCAAGTTTGTAGTGCTGGTGTGAGCAGTGTGTTCCATAGCAAGTTTGGTAGCTGGTGTGTAGCAGTGATGTCCCATAGCAAGTTTGGTTGTGCTGGTGTAGCAGTGATGTCTGTAGCAAGTTTGGTACTGCTGGTGTGTAGCAGTGATGTTCCTGCAGCAAGTTTGGTAGTGCTGGATGTAGCAGTGATGTCCCACAGCAAGTTTGGTTAGCGCTGTGTGCAGCAGTGATGTCCCATAGCAAGTTTGGTAGTGCTGGTGTGCAGCAGTGTGTCCACAGCAAGTTTGGTGTGTGCTGGTGTAGCAGTGATGTTCTATAGCAAGTTTGGTAGTGCTGGTGTGTAGCAGTGATGTCCCACAGCAAGTTTGGTAGTGCTGGTGTAGCAGTGATGTTCCATAGCAAGTTTGGTAGTACTGGTGTGTAGCAGTGATGTCCCACAGCAAGTTTGGTAGTGCTGGTGTGTAGCAGTGATGTTCCACAGCAAATTTGGTAGTGCTGGTGTAGCAGTGATGTTCCATAGCAAGTTTGGTACTGCTGGTGTGTAGCAGTGATGTTCCACAGCAAGTTTGGTTGTGCTGGGGTAGCAGTGATGTTCTATAGCAAGTTTGGTAGTGCTGGTGTGTAGCAGTGATGTCATAACGTCATGTGTTTGCCAGCTTAAAGCGACCATCGGTGTGATTTATTTTGTTATAACAGTCGGACATTTCATGAAATGTCACTTTTGATTTCCAAGCGGATAGCTGCTGGCGGGCCGGACAAAATGACCTCAAAGGCCGTATCCAGCCCGCGGGCCGTAGTTTGGTGACCCCTGCTCTAGATAATCAAAACATTAGTTCATCAAACTGTTAGTAACGTTACAAATGTCCAACTAATCTTTCGACAAACTGAATATTAGAAACAGTTTTCGTTAATTCAGTGTACAGGGACTGGAATTTACCATAAAATCATACTTTTCTTTTTACAGAAATGTTTTACTGAACATGTGAACAGACATTGCAGAAGACTGTCAATCAATTTCGATGTTTGTTTGTTTCAATTTCGCGCAAAGCTACTGGAGGCTATCTGCGTTAGCCATCCCTAATTTAGCAGTGTAAGACGAGAGAGAAAGCAGCTAGTCATCATCACCCACCGCCAACTCTTGGGATACTCTTTTTACCAACAAACAGTGGGACCGCATAATTATAACGCTCCCACGGCTAAAATGGCGAACATGTTTGGTATGACGGGGTTTCGAACCCAAGACTCTCACATTACGAGTCGAGCGCCTTAATTGCCTGGCCATGAGAGGACGTAAAGAACATATTGATATTTATTGTTATTTGTTTGTTGTTGGTCTAGATGTGTGCGTATAATTTTTTCCACGATTTTTTTAGGAAATTTGTTGATGTTGATGAAATGTTGTTTTATTTTGTTGATTTCATCATTAACTTTATCGGGTGAACACAATTTTGTGTTTATTTGATTTCTTAATATATTGAGTTTTTGTTTTGTTTCACGTGCTGAGTCCCAGAGAATGAATAATCCAGTGTGGGTGATTTTTCTGTGGATTTCTGTTTTGAATTGTGTATCAGTTCTAGTGATCTTGAGTTTAAGAAATGCTATTTGGTTAATTTTCACAGGTGAACTTAATGTTGGTACGTATAGAGTTAACATGATTGAATAAACTAAGTGTGTGTTCTGTAAATGTGAATCCAGCAACTGTATCATCAACATACCTGTACCAGTATAGTGGTGGGTGTAAAACTGAACTGATCGCTTGTGATTTAATCTGTGTCATAAAAATGTTGGTTGGAACTGGTGACACGGGATTCCCCGTACTTAGGCCATTTATTTGTGTGTACTTTTGGTAATTGAACGTAAAGTTAGTTTCGGTGGTAGTAAATTCTATAAGGGTTGTTAATTACTTGCCGCGGATGTCTACCAATGGGTTGGGGCCTTGGATATGAAGTTCTAAAGCTATTTTGCAGGCTTCAGTTGTTGGGACTTCTGTGAAGAGGGAGATTACATAAACTGACCATTAAGGCTTTATGATTTAGTTTATTAAGAATATATTTAAAGTTGAAAGAGTCTTTGAAAAAGGAACCGGCTGATGTTATATATTTATACTATTAATAAAGTACTTGTCTGAAAACACGATTTCATATCTGTTCAGGCCTCAATATCATGTCTTCATGGAATCACTTGGAAGGAAACGTTTTAACAAAAACTCCATGACTAACCATCTGGAAGCCACTTCACATTCTTTTTTTCCTTTCTGTTTGACAGTCTCAACACATTTATTTAACATTTTTCCAAACCCTTGAGCACGGAAACCATCTTTCACAAACATTCTGCCGAGATGACATGAACCATTACATTTCTTTTTGATTAAAACCGTTGCTACAAATTGTCCATGTATTTTACCCACCGGTATAATATGATCATTCTTTGAGGTCCAGTTATATGGTTCCGTTATTTCTGTAGTAGTAAGGTTGAAAATTTGTCGACAAATACGATGCACTTGAAGCCTTATTGTTCCTGCTCTTAAAGCACGACTTAATGCTAGCCCCAACAGTAGAGAAACAAATAAAGTCAAAGGTCGTTCCACAGACAACCCCAACAGCAAGCAATGTGATAGTCTCGAGTTTACAATTTTTATTAATTTTGAATTGTGAAAATTCTATTTTTATCTGAAAAATGGCACGAAAAGTTCTCGAGCAGTTAAATTGTCGAATGAATTCATTTGACGAATCACGATGTCAGATTTTGAGAACATATTGTTCTGGATTCGTAATGGTTTGAAATTCTGGTATCTTTAAACCTCAGTTTTATATCATCTGAAAGAATATTTAAATAATCATAATATTGGTTTTAAAGAAGGAGAGTTAATAGGTATAATAATAATATGAAATGTCATCAAAAGTAGGTTGTTTTCGTATATTCAACGTATGGTTTATGTTGTAGGTTAGATGTAATTGTTTTTTTCAAATCCAAATCATGTCTATTATTAAGCTACAGTTAGCTTTAATTAAAGTAAACGCGTTTTTTACATTACTTTTTCCCGAGCACTAATAAGTTTACTATTTAATTATCGTGGGATAGCAAACCCCATTACGTAATTAACTTTAATTGTTCGTTTTGAACGAAGCACAAATAAAGCGAAGATAAAGTACAACAACACCACTTCAAGACGATAGGGTCTTTCAACCTGTTTATAAACGTGTTTAAAACACTTGTTAAATATATAACATAACACTCAAATCATTGTCACACCATCAATACTGATGTTAGATGGTTACATGACCAGTAAATAAAATAAAGGTGCAGAGTGTTACCTTACAAAGAAGATTAAGCACACATTATCAAAGCAACTTTCACACGCTAAAATTACAGCGCCTCTGAGTTTGTTTCGTTTATGGAATTTCGCACAAAGGTACACAGGAGCTTTCTGCGCTGGCTTTCCCTAACTTATTAGTATGAGATTAAAGGCAAGGCAGCTAGTCATCACCACTCACCGCCACCTCTTGAGCTACTCTTTTACCAACGAATAGTGGGATTGATCGTGACAAGTATAATGGCCCCACGAGTGAAAGGGCGAACATGTTAGGTCGAACCCGCGACTGTCAGATTACGAGTCCAGTCCTCTGAGTAACGTATTTAATATCTGTATTTTCCCGCTCCTTCAACAGTTCAACGTCGAAAACAAGAGATTGATAAATGTCGTAAAATCGAGTTAAGGACAGTATTTCGAAGAATCAAACAGAAATGTAGGGTCCACTAAACAAACCATTTACAATCTCTAGTGGAATCACAGAGTCAGTTTCTTATTTATTAACAAAGGAATTACGTTCTATCACATTCATCTTATGCCCTCTGGTGAATACCTTACAAATTTTTGTGTTTCTTTAATAAAATAAAAATAAAATTGCTGCAGGAAACCAATGTCAGGCAAAACAAGATTTAATGAGACACTTCAGCTGAATGGCTGGATCAAATATTTCTAGAGTTCAGATATAGCTGTTTGTGGTTTTAAATTACTGAAAAGAGAGCACGCAGCCACTCAGTTGTATCCTTTTCAACTATGACTTTTTACAACTTTTTGAACCAAATAACCTTAGGTAAATTTGCAGAATACGTTTAGAAATATTGCGCCCGAACGGTAATATCCCAGTTCTTCTACTGGGATCGGCAATATACCAAATATGAATAAACCTAAAGCACTAAATTGTTTATTTTTTGAATTTCACAGAAAGCTACTCGAGGGCTGTCTGTGCTAGCCGCCCTAATTTAGCAGTGTAAGATTAGCGGGAAGGCAGCTAGTCGTGACCACCAACCGCTAACTCTTGGGATACTCTTTTACCAACTAATAGTAGAATTGACCATCATATTATAACGCCCCCACGGCTGAAAGGGCGAGCATGTTTGGTGCGACCTGGATTCGAACCCTCGACCCTCAGATTACGAGTCGAACCTACCTGGCCATGCCGATGCCTCTTAAAGCACTAAAACTATCAGGTTATAAAATATAAAATAAGGTTTAGAATCTTTATGTACAAAAGTAACTTTGGAACAGTTTTCGAAAAACAGTTTCGTATATGTACTGTTTACAATAAGATACAATACTTTCAAAACATTTACATATCGATATTATTTTATGTAGATACAACAAATATACGCTACCAATATATTACACGAAACATCCAACTTTAATCTCAATAAATTATGATACTGTTCTAAAGTTTTTTCACTTACAATAAAGTTGAATACTGCGTTTATAGGAAAAAAGATTGAAGCATTTACTTTGGTATACAATTACATTAAAATAGACAAAATGGAACAAATTACTCGAACTATGAACCTCTCTATCAACTCACTGGCCACAGTTCATGGACAGTCCATAATACAAGATCTGTGGAACGTTTGAAGAAAAATGGGATCTAAAACTGACCCTGCCACAGCTTGTTACTATGTAAATTGCAGCATAGGATGATATGAATAATAAAAAAACTGAGCTCTCTTGACAATGATGGGTGACGGGGTAGTCGAAGTACTGGATATGGAACACCACTTTTGTGAAGCTTATTGGCTATCGGGGTAACAAATTATTTAAGACATCCAATAAAACATTCAGAGAAAACACGTAAAACGAGAATATCTAATTTTCATGATACTTTGACCTTTTACGTTACGAATAATAGCTATAAATTTTGTATTAAACAACACTGAAGAATATGTTGAAGCTCTCCTATGCTTTGTTTTGGGATATCAGTTGCTGTATCACTGAATTGTTATCGAAAATCTCAATACAAATTATTTAAAGTTCTTGAGATTTCATATTTTATGGAAATTTAAATAAAGTTAGGTGCTCAGTAACATTAACTTGCTAAATTTCAATAAATAAAAAGTGCATTAATTGTTGCTATAAAATGATTTAGATGTACATACCTAATTAACCTCTGTAACTAAAACGATCTGCTCAAAGCCATAGTATCCTGATATTAATAAAAATCGCTATCCTTATACATAAACTTCGTGACATTGGTTTCAGAAAATGCGTATGGTTGCTGAAAGAGACGAAATAACATTCATCTTTTTTGTGATATGAAAAATAAAATTATCTTTCTACGAACGTGGTGTGTAGCAGTTGCTGAGTGTAATACGTTTTAATTTATACAGACTCAGCCAGCTGCTGATATCACACATTTAATTCCCCTGTTTAACTTTTCAAAAACTCTAAAGAAATACACACTTTTGTCGTTGTTTTTAAGCCTTGTTAACCACTCGGTATTTGTTGTGGAAGAACGAGTTTAATTAGGCTTGTTCTCTGATGTGTAATAATATCAAATTTATGGAGTTTTATGGAATTTCTATGCCTTCTTACTTTATATGTCGTTTGAATGTGTTTAAATATATTTTCTTCAATTACTATGAGCTAACTCACCGTAACAGTAATCTTATTTGTATAATCATGCTTGTTTCTACACCGTTAAACCAAGAGTAACATTGTGACTAATCCTTAAATGGATAAATTTACACTTTTCCACAATGACATTCATTTTAAAGTGTTTGACCACTCACTAAGCCAACTTTTCTGAATCCAGATAATCCTCTTAGTAAAAGCTAAACCGACTGAAGTCTTTCCGTGACCAAAATAATCATGACATCAGCTAAGCCTATCGAGGTCTTATTACAGAACGATGAAACTGAATATGTTTGAGTCGATAAAATAATATAGTTGGGAAATATATATGCAAAAAACGGCTCGTTTGGGTTGAGAAAATATTTTACATAGAGGAGCGAACAACGTTTCGACCTTCTTCGGTCATCGTCAGGTTCACAAAAGTAAACCTTTTTTTTGCCGTTTTTGCATATATATTTCTCTACAAGTGGGTTTTCTCTACATCACTGATTAATATAGTTAGGTGTAAATCGCTTTGTTCAAGGTTTTCATTTTTAGTGTGTTAAGCTCAACTTACGCCGTGAAATGTTTTGCTAAGATTTCTTGTTCATATTTTAACGAAAAGCCTCAGTTTGATTTCCATGATACCAAAGAGAAGGAGTGTTTTAACAATCCGTGATGACGAGAAAACCCACTTGTAGAGAAAATTATATATGTAAAAAAACGGCTGGTATGGATAGAGAAAGGACTATATAGAGAAGAAAAGAACGTGTCGACCTCCTTCGGTCATCGTCAGGTTCACAAAGAAAGAAAGGGGCAATAGCTGACCACATGATTGAAGGTGGTTATGTATTGAGTGTAGGAATGTAGAGGGCGTGCTTAGATGTTGGATTACCTTTATTAATATAGGTATAAAGGTGTTCCTTTGTATTGGTTTATTTTGGGCTTGAGTTTTGTAAAAGTAAGGCTTCTTTATTTTTTCGTTTATTTACGTTTGTTTATTTATTTAGTATTTGAGTGTTTTCTATGGTTATGTTGTGTTTATTTGATTTGCAGAGTTCGAAAACGTGTGAATTATTTCACTCAGATTTCAACATCTTGTTTCTTTCAATCTATGAATAGATCATCTCTCCAAAACTAAATCTTTGCCTGTGCCTAAGATTATGGTTGAATTACCAGTCATTTAGTTCAATAAAGAAACACAAAAGTTTTTAAATGATTTCCACGGAACTCTATCACTCACATTTTAATTGTGTTTCGTCAAGTTTTTCATTATCTTCTAACTTATATTATAAATCCCCACCCCACCCCCAGTGGCACAATGGAATGTCTGCGGACTCGCACCGCGAGAAAACGGGTTTAGATATCTGTGGTGAACGAAACACAGACAGCCCATTGTACTTAATTCCAATCAGACTAAGTAATCAGATTATAGTTGTGAAGCGTGTAAAGTTTTTCAGATTGAGAGTTTAGTCTGTCAGTATGTCTTCATGAAATATTTATATGTGTTTTGCTCCGCAATTTAAACAAGTAGTTGAAATATTTTACGTTAGCTTAACGTCATTTTAACGCAGGCTTACAACTATTCACCACAATGGACAAGTGTTTCAGTTTGTAGAACCGTGAAAGGAGGAAATAAAGCTAATTCGTTATAGTTTATGTGGATTCGACTGCGAATTATTTTCATTGGATAATTTTTAAAACACCACCAAGAAAAAAACATACAAAATAAACAACGAACAGCATATATTTGAAAAAAAATTAGATTAACAACAGGAAGAATTACTTGTAAAGTGTAGGTAAATTTATTTAAGTTTTAAAACCAATGGTATCCAGTAGTTCTCTTAACTTAATCATACATATGTCGTGTCGTAAATTGTTGTAGGCCTACGTTACAAATAACGTTCACATTTCTTCAACAGAACTAAAACTAAAGTAAAATCGACTTACTTGCACAAGATATCTAAATAAGCGCGATGGCTACACAGATCCAAAATATTTCACACACTGGCTGAAATAACTCTCAATCATCTTGAAATGAGTTTACTCTCTAACTAGCCTCTCTCATAAAATGTGGAAATAAACTAACTTACAATGCTAAAATCTGATGTTCAATCCTCCGCTTTATCAGAGCACAGATAGTCAACTGTAGCTTTGCTATAAATTTGTTTGTTTGTGCTTGTTTTCTTACAGCAAAGCCACATTGGGCTATCTGCTGGGTCCACCCAAGAGAATCGAACCTTTAAGTTCAGCTGTAAGTCAAACAATTTCATTACCTTATAGTATTTTTGTCGCTATTATATTGTATTTGAATGCAAATATTAACATTTCCTTGCAAATGAAGTCTCAACACAGAAAAAGTAAATATTTCCAGTACTTGCTGATTTATCGATCTAGGTCAACATTTAATTTTTCTTTGTTAGGTCTCCAACTCAGGAATTTAAAAAACATTGAATATGACTACAATAGCATAGCATCACTGATGTAAACATAAATTACCATGAAAATATGGCAGAAAACTAAAAAAGTATTTTGTGTAAAAGATTATGACATGCTAAAAACACATAGGTCCAAGAAGTATTGATAAAACTGAAATAGAAATCTTTATAAACCGAGCGCTTTCGAAAGGTCCACCTTTTGAAAACGTTCAGATTATAAGGGTTTCTATTTCGTTTAAAAGTTTGGAATATTTAACAAAACGTCTGAAAACTTTAAGACATTTTTAATTCTTGATTTGCTAAACAAGAACCATAGGTCATTTCTGAAATAATTATTTGTTTATTTTTAAAACTTTCAAAGTCATATATTTTCTTTTGGTTATTGATTCTGAAGTATGACATTTCAGAAGGCTGTTTCAGTCTGGCTTGGTAGATTGTTGAAAAGTCCATCTTTAAGAGAATTGAAGTGAAATAAATACATTATTCATGACTGAATGGTGGACAGGTTGATAAGGCACTCGACTCGTTATCCAATGGACGCGGGTTCGAATCCCCATCACACTAAACGTCCTTTCAGCCGTGGTAGCGTTATAATGTGACAATCAATCCCACTATTCGTTGGCAAAAGAATAGCCTTAGAGTTGGTGATAGGTGGTGATGACAAGCGGCCTTCCCTCTAGTCTTACACTGCTGAATTAGGAACGGCTAGTGCATATCGCCCTCGTATAGTTTTGCGGGAAATTCAAAACCAAACCATGGCTCAATATCTTTCTTATTCACTCATCACGTTATTCTTATTCCTAAAAGTAAAATTAAATATATAAATGTGTAATATTTTTCAACGTATATTATTTAAGTGATTTACTGCACACAAACTGAAAACACCAACTAAACAACGAAAAACAACCACCAGAAAGAAGATAACTTCGTCAACAATTCCACCTATCTTTCCAAGTAGAACTGAAACATCTATTTCCCTGAAACACCTCAAAACAGTATCTGAAACAACTTTTTCAAATAATTTTCAAACAAACCTACCAAAATAATTTCACAGAAAAGAATTATAAAAAACAACCTCACACAAAAAGACATTAATTCTATAAACAACTTAAAACGAGACAACAACATCAAAATTCTAAAAAACAGATAAGAGTAATGAAAAATGAACAACATATTGTCAGACACAAACAATACGGGGTTGTGTAACTGAAAGTAGGAATGTAGAGGGCGTGCTTAGATGTTTGATTATATTTATTAATATAGGTTTTTTTGTTTGTTTGGGAATTTCGCACAAGGCTACTCGAGGGCTATCTGTGCTAGCCGTCCCTAATTTAGCAGTGTAAGACTAGAGGGAAGGCAGCTAGTCATCACCACCCACCGCCAACTCTTGGGCTACTCTTTTACCAACGAATAGTGGGATTGACCGTCACATTATACACCCCCACGGCTGGGAGGGCGAGCATGTTTAGCGCGACGCGGGCGCGAACCCGCGACCCTCGGATTACGAGTCGCACGCCTTACGCGCTAGGGCATGCCGGGCCATTAATATAGGTATAAAGGTGTTCCTTTGTATTGGTTTATTTTGGGATTGAGTTGTTGTATAAGTAAGGTTTCTTTAATTTTGCGTTTGTTTATGTTTGTTTCATTATTTAGTATTTGGGTTTTTTCTATGGTTATGTTCAGTTTATTTGATTTGGAGTGTTCGAAAACGTGTGAAGGTGACTTTTTGTGTTCCTTGAATCTGGTTTCAATTTTTCTACTTGTTTCTCCAATATAGAAGTCGTGGGAGTTAACACATTGTATTTTGTATATAATGTTGGTGTGGTGTGTGTCAGTATAGTTATTACACAGTAGAGACCTCAGTTTAGTGCTTGATTTTGAATAAATTTGGGTATTAACTGGAATGCCATGTTTTGTTACTAGTTTTTGCGAAATGTTTGTTATTTTTATGCTGATGTCGGGAATATATGGTATGTAGCAGTATATGGTTTTGTGATTTTTTTTATTCGTGAGATATATTTACTTTTGTGAGTTTATTTTGCTTTTTGTTTTGGTGTGTGCGTATAATGTTTTCTACGGTTTGTGGAGGAAACTTATTGATGTTGATGAAGTATTGTTTTATTTTGTCTAATTCATTGTTAATTTTATCTGGTTAGCGTAGCTTTATGACTCTTTATTTGGTTGAGTTTTTGTTTTGTTTCATGTGCTGAGTCCCAAGGAATGTATAGTCCAGTATGGGTGATTTTTCAGTTGATTTCTGTTTTAAATTGTGTATCGGTTCATGTAATTTTGAGGTTAAGAAATGATATTTGATTGCTTTCTTCCCGTTCACATGTGAAGTTAATGTTGGGGTGAATAGAGTTAACGTGATTGAAGAAATTAAGTGTGTGTTCTGCAGATGTGAATCCCGCAATCGTGTCGTCTACATATCTGTGCCAGTATAGGGGTGGATGTAATGCTGTGCTGATTGCTTGTCCTTCAACTTGTGTCATAAAATTATTGGCAAGAAGCCCTACTTATACAACACCTAAGACCGAAATTAAACAAATATTAATAACCTAACATCCACCTGCAACGCTCCCTGCAATCGGTTGCCCGTTTATACTTTCGTTCCTGAGACGTGTGTCCGTCAACGGTCAGTTACAAACTCTGTTTTTCTTGACCTGATGACGGCCTACCAAGGTGGAGACGTTGTTCTCTGTTTTTCATTTTATTTAAATTGGGTTTCTCGTCATCGAGAATTTATTTTCTTCTGTTGAGTATTCCATTTTTTCGCTAAATATATTACGTTTTCACAATTAAAATTTTTAAAGTATATTAATTGTTATTGCTAAAAATAAATAACGTTTAACATTTAATTTTAATGAGCCGATATTTAGTTTCTCAAGAAAATAATGCAAAATGTGTACTGATACTTCAACGTATGGATACAGATCTGCAAACAGATTACAAATAAGTAGCTTTTGAACTCGACGTTGAACTTTGAAATTGCAGACTGCTTAATACTAGTAGTAATAGTCAACTTGTGTAGTAATTGTTTAAAATTCTACTGATTTGAACTCGTTGCTAAGACTGGAAGAACTACAGTTTATTTTACTTCACATTCTCGTCTGTAAAGTATAATAGTTACGTTTATTGGCCAGAAAAAAAAAAATCCGCTGTTGTTCTTTTGTTATATTTAAAAGGTATTAACTAGTAATAATGTTAGTTATACTGTATTTAACTTGTTAAGTACTTTACTCTAGTTGCCTTTATTGAAACTTGTACAGAATTTCCGCAGTAACATATCGGGTGTTAGACGCATCCATTTGTAATAGTGTAGTTAATAACTCAAAGTTGTTACAGTTCTTGATCATAATATTAATTAGAATGTCTTCAACATCATTATAGGTTAGACTTGTTTATGGATCAAATAAGTGAACAACAAAACATAAAATATTGAATTAGCAACTATACAAGAAATGGATGCGTCTCAAATGTCCGATATGTTACTGGAGAAATTCTTTGCAAGCACCCTGTTATTTATGTGTGAAAATTTTAGGTGTATGAAAATGTGAAGATTTAAAAACTAAGTTTAATTTATGCCGATATCTGAAATTGTGAAATTAATTAGGTTAAGTTGCCTCAAATGACATTGCAAGTGTATTGTCTGCTCTCTCTCTCTCTCTGTATGGGTATATACAGTTGGGAAGATGTTTATATATCTGGGAGGGTCAGGTTTCGTTAACCACTTCCTCCTTCCTTGAAATTTTGGTTTAACAACTGTTAAGTGTATATGATACACAAGGGCCAGAGTAACTTATCGGGGCCCCTTTCAGGGCAATCAATATTCATGCACAATGTAAGCGCTAAAAATTTTGCAAATTTAACAGTCTGAAGAGTTCACCATTCATATGGGTCTGAAGTTGTGCATTTTTATGTTTAGTTTGTGAATACTACAAGTATGTGTTTTGTTTGTTTTTGTTGTTGTTTTCAATTTCGCGCAAAGCTACATGAGGACTATCTGCACTTGGTAAGTGTAACAAAATATAACATTCAAGAAATAAAAATTACGTTTAACATTGTAATTTGCTTATGAATGCTCGTTAATTAATGTTGAATATTATGAAATTAATGATTGAAAATTTTTATAATACCATGAAAATAAAATCACAAAATAATTCAAACTGTTCTTAAAATATTGTAAACATTGAATATGGGATTAATCTGTTGTATATACATTAATATTGATTAACAGAGTCCTACACTAAGTAGCTTATCTTTAAACATAGTCTATGGAATACTCTTTTCTCTAACTAGCAAAAATAAAACTAGTCACTATTATTGTTTAAATATTTTGATGTTTTTAACCCTGAGAGCAAAATTAAGCATTTTGTTTTCTTTGGGTTTCACTGCAACCAAGATCTATGTGATACCTGATGTAAGACAAATTTATGTTCTTGTAAGCTACAACATAAAGTTAAAGTTTCAGGTTTTTGTACTTGTTCTGTTTTCAGAAAAGTTAACTTGAAATCATTGCTTGTTTTTATGGCATTATTCTTTCAGGAAAATACATTATTTGTAAAGATGCAATTCATTTTCATTCTGCTAAAGTATAGATTAGTAGTTTGATAAGTTCAGCAAAATAATTTGCTAGATTTTCAAATTTCTCAGGAGTTAGCCAGATGGAACCACATTCATACGATTGGTTATTTTCTGTTTATTCCAGGTGTCACTGAAACTGAGAAACAAGAAGATTAAAATACTGTTACAGCCATGCCTTTGGATGAGGTTAAGTACATTTATGGTGCCTTTTTTTAATTCCATTGTTTCTGAAAACGTTGGTTGTTTAGAAAATGTTCTGCTATAATTCCCTTTTCTACTTTGGATATTTTCTTTAAGTGAAATTACGAGTCATAGGTTTAATTGTAGTTTTTTTTCTGAGCTTGTGGTTTCTTTTATGTCACAGTGGTGTCACTCCGAGTTATTTGTTTCATTTTCCTCACTGTTACTTTATCTTTCTTTCCCATGAATTTTATTTTGTGATTCTTGTTGTCTCCAGTCCTGCTAGTTTTGGTAGTCACCTCTGTCTGATTTTATTTTTGGATGCAGTCTACCCAATTACCTCTTGTCTGTTGGCACAATCCACATGGTTACTTTTTATCACTACTGCTTGGGGTTTCATGTCAGAAAAGGTTTGGATTACAATTTCCATTAACAAATTTAATTATTTAATTAATAACACAGTAGAACAGCTTCTTTTAGTTGCTAATTACTAAATTTATTTGGAAGTGCATTCACAAGCATTTGTAATAAGTGGAAAGCTTAACACTCTCATGACTTCATGTAACTTCTCACTTTAATGTTTAGACACATTGTGAGAACAACCTCTGGATTAGCATTAGGGATATGCTCTGCTACCTTTGCAAATGTAATCATGTCATTAGATAGATAGAGTGAAAGCAAAAATCCAGGCAGTTGAAAGCAAGTTCTTAACTGCTGACAAGAATAATTGCTACAAGGTACCTTCAGACTGCTGTCTTATCATCTTGAAGATACGAACTTCATCAAATAAACCATATGACTTGCAAGATTAGTTGCAACTAAACTAGTACTCAGTTCATTCTTAACCAATGGCAGAATCTTGGCATTTTGAAGGTCTTCGTCGGTCATTCTAGTGGAGGTATAGTATGTGATAAGTAAAGGTATACTCAACAGTCAGTTTAAAGTTGAATTTCCTTCAATTTGAAGTAATATTAGACCCCACTCAAGTTTTTTTAGACTCTTCAATACAATGACCAATTTAAGAAAACTCCATGTTGAACAAGAAACTGATCAATAAATAGATTCATGTGCTGGCTATAAATTTTTACACTTAAATAAATGTTTATATCCTTCAAAATAATTTTCAACCAAACGTCTTTCATTCTAAAATGTTCTGCCCAATCCGATTAACAAAAAACCTTGAAAATATTTTATGTGTAACCTTTTCCATTTCACTCTGAACATCCACTTCCGTGTAATTGAAGTTTCAAACAAATTTTTATAAACACAAGGAATGTCGAGAAATCTTTGAAGTACAAAATAATTACAATAATTACTTTGTGTAAGTATTTGTCTAAAATTGTTATGAAAATTAAAACAATGTTGATAAATATATTAACATTAGTGTTATATTTTTAATGACTATCCTTTTCTATCCAAATTGTGTATTTAATCACACATCAGGAGATTGAAAAGCAGTATTCTGTAGTCTTGTGGTCTCATCGCTTTCCTCAAGAAAATGCTATGCAAACCTATATCAGTGAAGGAGCTAAAGGTATAACAATTTTGGTTGAATATTGAATTATCTGTCATGAAACAAAGGTTTATAATTTATTGGGAATGTATGGAAAATACCAAATAACTTAGTCGGCATAACCATTTGATCAGAAGCATTTGTGTACAGATTAACGCTTTTGTCTATCCACAGTTGCACATGTCAAGTATTTGTGCTATGACTTTTGATAGAGCATGTGCATCTACACAAAATTTGGTAGGCTTTTAGTAAAGATTACAAGTATTTTGTATGCAAAAATCAGATTTTTACTGAAATATTTTTACTGAAGATTTGTTTGTGAAAATAGAGTATTTCATTACTAGTCTGAGTTCAAAGAGGCTTCATGGTGGGATTTAAAAAGAAACTGTTCTTCATCCCAAATATCTCAAGTATTATTTGTGTAATTCTTAATACATTCCAAACATGTGTTTTCCACATGCAAAATTTTAAAATGCTTGGCAACCTGTGTCTAGTAACATTCGAGTTCAAAGGTCATAGCAAAAATAGATAATTGTTACTTTTTATTTATTTTTCTATATTTTAAAAAATATAAGTTTAATAATTTATTTCTAAATAGTAGTAATATATAATATACAATAATTGAAATGTAACTGTATATTACAAACTACTAGTCCACTAAAACACAGTCTAGACAGGGAAGACTGATGGTAAGTTTTATATTATTGGACATGTAACATGAGTGTATGTGCACCTTGTCACACTGGACATACAGTACTGTTACATTTATATAGATAAGTGGTTACATGGACAAACAACAGACAGTACAAAAGAGTCAATATAATGTATAGCATTATGAGACTTAAGCTGGTTTGTCTGAACATTTGTATTTTCATGTTATAACATGTAGTCATGTAGCATGAAACAAACATAACCTATTACCTATTCTGTTATGATGGTTACAAGTTTGGCCAAGTGACAGACCCCACACAGTTAGAGTATAGAAAAGAACATACAATATAAAGTCTTTCAGAAAACAAACATTTGTAATGTATTTTCGAGGTTTTAGAGATTACATAAATAATATTTGAGATTTTTGGGATGAAAAATAGTTTAAAATCATAACATGAAATCACTTTTCACTCAAACTTGTTACCAAACAGACCAATATTTTCACAAACAAATCTTTAGTAAAAATATTTCAATGAAAAATATTATTTTTTGTATGCAAAAAACTTGTAATCTTTACTAAAAAGTGCCAATAGGTATATAAACTTGTGTATATTATATCAAGCCTGTTGTGAAATGGTTATGCTACTAGAGGATGCAGAACTTCCTGTTGGAGTCGGGTGGAGCATCACAAGAAATACCCCCAGAGGATGTTAAAAATCAAGACTACCAGAAACATTATATCTGTTAGTTTGTGGATTTTGTTGTTTTAACATAAATTACTGTGAATATACATGCTTTTGCTTGCCTGAGAAGTAGTTACATAGACATACAACAGGCAGTACTGCTATATGTATACAGATAAGTAGTGAGATAGACATACACATGACAGTACTGTTATATGTATACAGATAAGTAGTGAGATAGACATACAAATGACAGTGCTGTTATATGGATAAGTAGTTATGTGGACATACAACATGCAGTACTGTTATATAGATAAATAGTTACATGGATATACAACAGACAGTACTGTTATTTATATAAATAAGTAATTAGATGGACATACAAAAGACAGTACTGTTATATAGATAAGTAGTTAAGTGGACACACAACAGACAGTACTATTATATTTATATAGATACATGGACAGGTAGAGAATGGATATTACGTACACACCATTTACCATATGACAGAAATATTTAGTCATAAGGCAAAGAGTGACACTTAACACAGTGATTGTATTAATTAAGACCCTCCAGGATTAAAACTAATAGAAATGGCACAAACAAAATTAAAATAGCCAGGTGAATAATTAGTCAAAGAATGTGGGTGATTTATCTGGCACTTTTAAGCAGAATTGAGTTTTTATGGAAATTTATTTTGTGAAATTAACTTTAAAATATTTCTAAAAGTATTGAAAGAATAAAATGATTCAGATAACCATCATTAAAAGTTCATGAACCTGTATTACAATTGATGGCAGAGTGTAGGTGAACTATTTAATTATAATTTAATTAGGTTAAAACTGTACATGAAATAACACCTTAAGTGGTTTAATATGTATAACCAAACTGAACAGCAGTAGTAGCAAGGAAATTATGTGTAACTTTGTATAGTATATAAACACAATGATAACATAACAGTTGGCAAACTCATATTTACAAGATGTTGTAAAAGCGGGGTTACTGAGAGTACATTGTCTAATATTATTTTCTTGTTTTGCTAGCAAGTGAAAGGTTGAAGAAAGAGATTCCTTGTCAGTTAGGGATAAGTTATGGATTTGGTAAACGAGAAAAGCTTGATATATTTGGAGCAGATAAAGTTCCAGCAGGTGAGTCATCTATATTAATGTTTAGGCAAACTTTGATAACTCATATGTAACCAGTTTTCAGAAATTTCACAAATTCTAAGTGAAGTTTAGAGACTACGATTAAAGTCTGTATATTTATTATATTAACTAGAACTTTCTGTGTACAATAAAAGTGGTTCAGACCTACTGTAGATACAGAAGTATAATGTTTACAGTAGAGCATCAGAAAATTCTGAAACTTTCATGTTTGAGACACTTTAACTCTATTATTATGAGTCATGGATTAAAAACCACGTCACTTCATGTTTGTTGACTCTCATTCAAAATATTATTAAACTACCATTTATGGACACGTGTCAATAAGTTTGGTATCAATTTGTAGGTTATAATTCAAGATGTATTATGACACATTAGATAATTTCTTAATTTAAAAGTAAGTATTAGAAAATAAACCCTAAATATTGAATTTTTTTGTACGTTGAATGAGGCATTGATTCAAATGAGATGTTTATAATGTAGAAATACAAATTTTGTAGTTTCTCATGAATTAGGAACTCCAATTATCAATATTGACGAGGTAGAATCTAAACTAAGGACCTTCTATTTCTTTCTCTCTATAATTTTTTATTTACCGTTCTATGTTTTAAGAACACTGAAATTGAATAACTTGTTTTTATATAGTTATTTTATATATACCTATTAGATATAGGTATTTAACTAAAAAAACAACAACTTAATTTTGTGAGGGATACTGCTTATAATTCTGGGTATGAAATTATTAGTAAGTCAATAGGGCTAAATGCAAGGCTTAGGCTTCTATGTGAGGATGAGCGGATAGACTGGATGGAATTGTGGGATCAGTTCAGTGGAATAAACATTTTTGGAATGGATTGTTTACATTTAAATATTGTAGGGCTGGCTTGTTTGTTAAGTCTGTTTGCTGTAAGGGAAGTTTTAAACTAGGACTAGACAGTGATGAGGGCCAGTAAAACTAAATGCAAAAAAGATTAAGAGGCAGAAAAAAGTTTAGCACAGGAAATGAGTATAGAAGTAATTATGAGGATAAGCTAAATTGTTATTATTGTAGGACTAGAAATTTAAGAAATACAACAGATGACTTAAGGGCACAGTTGGAATGAAAGATTTTGATGTTATGGGGTTAACTGAAACATGGTTAAAAGTGGATGATTTTGATGACAGGAGTTTATTTGAAATACAGGGTTACAGGTTATTTAATAGAGATAGAATATTTAGGGGAAGAAGAAGTGGCTTTTATACACTGCTGGCCAAAATTTTAAGGCCAGTGAACATGAAGAAAAAATATGCATTTTGTATTGTTAGACTCGACCACTTATTTGAGTAGAGCTTCGAAAGATGAAAATAAGAAAAGGAAAAAAAAACAAACTTTTTTTGCGTTTAATAGGAAAAATGTGAACACTATGATATTAGTCTAAATACTAGCTGGTCAAAAGTTTAAGACCATACCAGAAAGAAGTCCTAAACAGGGTAGGAAATGCCTAACAAGAGGTCTCAGTAGTGAGTTGCACGGCCATCATTGCAAGTAACTTCAAACATTCGCATTGGCATGGTCAATATAAGTGTTTGCAGAAAGGCTGGCTGGAATGTTATTGCAAGTGCTGAAGATGGCTTCACGAAGATCATGCACTGTTTGGAATTGACGTCCATTCCTATAAGCTTCTCTTGCTATCTGCCCTCAACATTTTCAATGGAATTCAGTTCGGGCAAACACATTGGATGGTCCAAAAGAATCATGTTATTTGCCATGAAAATGTCCTGCAGGCATTGTGGATTGCAACATTGTCCTGCTGAAAGATCCAGTCATTTCCACACAAGTGAGGGCCTTCAGTCAGTAAAGATGCTCTCTCCAACATGCCAATGTTGCCAGCTGCTGTTTGACGCCCCTGTATAACCTGAAGCTCCATTGTTCCATGGAAAGAGAAAGCACCCCAGATCATGATGGAACCTCCTCCACTGTGTCATGCAGAAAATGTCCCCAGTAGGATAACCTTATCATGCCAGTAACGTTGGAAGCCATCTGGACCATCCAGATTAAATTTTTTCTCATCAGAGAACAAAACATTCTTCCTGTTTTCTATGTCCCATGTTTGGTGCTTGTCAGCAAAGTTTAACCGAGCTGTTTCGTGATGTGGAAGAAGGTGTGGCTTTTGAAGACGTTTACAGTTTTTAAAGCCTTTCTCTCATGGATGCCACCTTATTGTTCTTGAGCTGCATTCTGCATCCATAAGGGCCTCAATGTGGTTCAATAATCGGCTGGTGTCTTGCCGGACAACCTGTGGAATTTTCCTGCTCAACGCCAGCATAATTCTCTTTCCATGTTCCTCAGGGTCTTTTAAGAAATTTTCAACAGCAGTTTTACTACGCCCAATCTTACTAGCGATGGCACGTTGGGAGAGAAGTTGCTTTTGCAGCTCGACAATTCTGCCACATTCAAACTTTGTCAACTTTTTAGCCTTTGCCATGTTTTTACCCAATGTAACACATGATATGTCAGTGAGAGATGTTGACAACGCTAATGCTTGAACATAAATGACTAAATTTCGTTACATGTTTACCAATTAACACTTCGTTTCAGTATGGTCTTAAACTTTTGACCAGCTAGTATTTAGACTAATTTCATAGTGTTCACATTTTCCTTATTAAATGCTAAAAAAGTTTTTTTTTATTTTTCCTTTTCTTATTTTCATCTTTTGAAGCTCTAATTAAATAAGTGGTTGAGTCTAACAAAAATGCATATTTTTGGTTATGTTCATTGGCCTTAAGATTTTGGCTGGCAGTGTAGCTGAAGGTAAGGGTGTAGGTTTGGTATATCTGGAATTTTGGAAAGCATTTAACAAAGTATCACATAAAAGGCTTGTAAGAAATTATCTCTGCAGGTATGGGGGATAAGTTAGGAAACTGGATAGAAAAGTGGCTGGATGGAAGAAACCAGAAAGTTGTTATGAATGGAATTTAGTCAAACTGGATTAATATAACAATTGGGTGTACCTCAGGGCTCAGTCTTAGGACCTTTCCTCTCTTATTTTCTGAAGGAATGGTCAATAAATTATTTAAATTTGCAGATGATAATAGAGGCTTGGTTGTTGCTGGCTGTGAAGAGGATGTTGATGATTTACAAAGGGATTTAGATCGTTTATTGAGTTGGAAAAATAAATAGCAGATGAGTTTTAATTGTAATAAATGCAAAATAATGCATGTGGGTTATCATAATCTGAATTGTATTATTTCTGTGGGAATAAATTTAACAAAATTATGAAAGGAATCTTGGTGTAGTAGTTGATCAGTTTTTAAAGTCATCCAAACAATTTATTGTTTTTAATGGTGGGGCAAATGGGATTTTAGGTTGTATCTACAGATTTATTGAATTACAGGATTAAAGAGGTTATAATTTGTTTGAATAGGTCACTGGTTAGGCTGCATTTGGAATTGTGTTCACTCTTAGGCTTTCTACCTTAGGAACGATATCAAATTTTTGAAAATGTTTCAGAGAAGGGTTACGAGAATGGTGCCTGGGATGCAGTGGTTGTCATATGAGGATAGGCTGAAATCCCTGAAGCTGTTTTCTCTTGAAAAATGAAGAGTTAAGGAGAATCTGATTGAGGTTTGAAGATTGTATAGGGAATTCATTCTCTCTCTATCATTTATCTCTGTCCATTTTTTTTTTTATACCAGGTCATGTTGGTATTCATGGGAATGAGCTACCTGACAGAGTCACAAAGTCCATCTGCTCTGGCTCTATCACCACCATCCCTGTTCCATACATGGATGTTGGTCCAGTTATCAAAACCTGACTGTACACCAGTTAGCAATTGTCTTGGAGTGATCAGCAAGATAATATGCTGTTTTAAATGAAGTCTTCTTTAGTTCTTTGGCCATCTTGTTTCTGTAAAGATCAAAGGAAGGAAGTTGTTTTGGCTATGTATTGGTCACAGTTTTTTAACTCACCACTTCCTTTTATCTGGTACCGATGCACCAATGTGTGGTTTGTGTGTCACTCGGGTTACAATCATACATATTTTATCATCATGCCATCGTTACAACCAAGAACGACAAAATTTTATTTTTATTTTTATTAGTATTTTTACAAAATACTAGACCATTGAAACATGGTGAAGACATCTCTTTGTGAAGGCTAAAGGTGAGTTTTATATTTTGGACATCATAATATGAATGCACATGCCTTGCATGTTTGTAACTTCTGCATTAGCGATGAACAGCTGATTGGTCAATATAATAAAAGTAATATATAAATGTATAATGTTATGAAACTTAAGCCATGTAGGCTCAATATTTTGTGTTATAATACATTGTCATTCTGGAATGAAAAAATCATAATTTATGTTCATTTTGCAAGTTTTTATGGTGATTATGAGATCTGTTGAATTGTCAGATCTCACATCAAGTGAGATTAGAGTATATAACAGATGGAAGATAAAGTTCTACTGAAAACAAACTTTGAAATATATGTTGGAGATTTCAGAAATTAAACAAGTATTTGAGATTATAATTCAAGCTTTAATATAATATATGAATTAATTTCTTATTTTAAAAGTAAATATTAAAAGAACACATCTAAATATAGATTTTAGTAAGTCACATGGTATGTTGATTGTAACACTGTTTAAAATTAGATGTTTGTGATGTCAAAATACTAAATATATAGTTTTATATAAATTGGGAACTCAAATTACTAATATTATCGAGCTATAATATAAAATAAGAACCTAATATTTGTTTATTTTGGTGAGATATGGTTTATGTACTGAATCAAATACAGTGGCCCCCTTTACCCGTTTTCAGTTATGAAAATGGTTTCTTATATACTCTTACTACAATATATGACATGAATAACCAATGAACAGCTTATAATATCCCTGTAGTGGTTTCCTCAGTCATTTTAATGTGTTAGAAGTCCTCCTTGTTCTTTCAAAGCAAGATTTCAAGGACGTAGGTTAAAAAAGTTTCATACTTTTTAAAGACTTAAATACAGTTTAGTTACTTAGCTTAATAAATTACAGTGGAATTCTGTGATGTCAGTATAGTTATTTATGATTTTTAAGTTATTCAATTGTATATATAAAAAACCCTAAAGAAATTTGATATTCTCCACATGTGAAATTTTAAAAGGCTCAATAACTTATGCCCAGTAGCAACAGAGTTCAGAGGTCATAGCTATAAGAGATAATTGTTAAGAAAAATGTTTCGTAATATATTTCTAAATAGTAATAATATATTATACATAATGATCTAAATGTTACTGTATAATTCCTAACACTAGTCTACTAAACCACAGCTAAGACCAGGTAAGTCTTGTATTAATAATTATTGGATGCAGTAAAATGAGTACATGTGTACTGTCTCAATGCAAAGTCAATGTAATAAAAATGATAAATATATAACTTTATGAGACTTATGCTGTTTGGACTAAACATTTGTATTTTCATTTTATAACATTTAGTCATTCTAGCTCAAAAAAATTATTTTCTAATATTTTTATGATGGTTATAAGGTTGGTCAATTGACAGACCTCTCATATGATACAGAAACTAAAATATATAGCCTTACTGAAAACAAACATTTGAAATGTATTTATGAGGTTTTAATCAGTGGTGACGAAGTTTTAGAGGTTACACAAGTAATATTTGAGATTTTTGGGATGAAGAATAGTTTTTAATTATAACATGAAATCACTTCACACTTGGACTAACAACCAAACGGTCTCAATAATTTCACAAACAAATCTTTAGTAAAACTATTAAATTAAGAAATCTGATTTTTTGTGCACAAAAAACTTGTAACCTTTACTAAAAGTCTGCCAAATTTTGTGAAGGTACACATACTGTATCAAATGTTATAGTATAAATACTTAATATGTGCAAATGTGTTTATATACTTCTGTACTATACCAAGCCTGTTGTGAAAGGGTTATGTTTACTGTTAAATATTTGCACAAAATCTGAGGGTTAACAAAATAGGTGAATTATTAATTTTATAGATCATGAAGTTTGAATTGTTTTATGCTAAGTGTTATCTATTTTCTAAGCAGGTTTATTGCAAACTTCTTGTGATTTGTTTGTAAAGATGTTAATTTGAAGGAGTCATCGAGATTTGAGATAAAATATTATGAAATTGTATGAAGTAGCATTGATCACTTTAAAACCCTGAACATGAAATATTTTCAAATTAAAATTGATTAAATTAGATACTTTTTTCTTTTTCTTAATTACAGATTCTCCTATTTTAGTAATAATCCATGGTGGTGGATGGATTATGGGTCGGTAAGTCTATTTTAATATAGTTTCGTTCTCCAATGTCTAATTAAATAAATTATATGTCTCTATTAATGCATCCCTTATATCATAAACAACAGAACTTAAAATAACTTTACATTTTTTTTAACAATATGAAATAAACTTTTCTGCTGTCACACATGATTGTCACTCATTGAGGAAAGACAAGCTAAATGTGTAAAGAATACCCAAAGGTTCAGGTAAGATTAATTTTGTTATGGAAGAAATAATGATTTATTAGATAATGTGGATAGCCTCTTTCACAAGTGGTCAGAGTTGGTTTTATCATTTACTAAACATTTCATTGCATAATATAAAGCTGTTGTTTATCTTGCATTACAAATTCTAATTTAAATATCAAGTACTTAAAATTAGGTATTTTCTATCTTGTCTTGGATGATGGTTTTATGTAAGGATTAAAATGTGGTATTCATGCATAAGAATACTTGATTACCCTGATCTAACCCTAAATTTAAAATGTTTCATTTGTGGTGCTCTAATGGTGTTTTCAGCCGAGAAGATTCAAGTTTTGTAGCTTCACCTTTCATTGATGCAGGAATGTTGTGTGTTGTTGCAGGCTACAGTCTTGCTCCTAAAGGTAAGGCAGAAATATTATAACAGAGAGGAATGTTAGGCTTATTTGAATACACTGAAAAGTAGGCATCTCCTATTCAACAGTTATTACAATCATGGATTTACTGGAGTGCTCAGATAACTTATAAAAAAATGTGGGCAAGTGGCATTCATCAGAACTTAGGAAATAAGTTAGTAAAACTCTTTAATAAGATAGTAGTTTAATAATGGAGGTTATTAAAATGAGTCTGATGTATTGCTTGTTTAACTTACTAAGAAGAAAGATTACTCACAAAGCTGTTACAACCAACATTCCAACCAGATTGGTAATTTTTAATGGTTGAAGAAAATATTGTTAGGAATGTGTAACCTCTAATATTGGGAATTTTTTATGAGACTATCACCACATATTTTAAGACAAATTATTATTTTTTAAAAAAGCTCTTTTATTAGTATTGAGAATATAGCTATAGTGCAAAAATAGGTTGTTTGTCGTTTTATTATGGCACATCGTATTGTCAGATCTTGAACAAATTGATAATGTTTTAAAAATTTTATGAGTTTCAAACTAATGTCAGTAGAATTTTGTGCTTAGTATCACATGGTGTCATATTGTGTTCAGTTTGTTTACAACTTGAATGTTCTGTCCATACTACTAGCAACCCTTGATGATATTGTGGCAGATATGTGTCGAGCTATAGCACATGTTATTGATATGGCAAAGTCTCGAGGTTCGAGGTAAGGGAGCATATATGATACTGAAGTATTTCAACTGATGTAAGTTTTGCTCTATTGTTCTTTTATGGATGGGTTCTTTTAAAATTATTTGATGGAAGTAATTCAGTTCAGTCCACAATAAAATTACTTTATTTCCTTCTGATTTTTTACAAGCTTGAACCACTTGCACATTGTCATAAATTGTGATAGGGCTGCATTACAAATAATATTCAAAACTCTTAACAGTACATGGACTGATGCAAAATGAAATCACCTTATTTGCACCAAGTAACCATGATAAGTAACATTGAAGTGGTTCACTCTCTTTCTTGAAAACCATATACATTTCACAACTCTCATGTATGTGATCTAGCTTTAAATATGCCAGAACACTGTCACATCCTTAAAAGTTTTTTTTAATTATTCTAGGCCTATTTTATCATTATCGTTAAGACCTACAGCTCTCTCCCTAGCTAATATTCAAATTATAAAATTCAAAATGTAGCTTACAATAATAGGAATATTAAAGTCTTTTGTGGTAAAATCTTGCTTGCATACGATGTTGGAATCTAAAAGTTTCAGATTTATACCACCAATACAACTGATATGTATTTCTAATGTTTCCTGTGTTCTATGTCTACAGTGCTTTTCAAAGCATGTTTGTATTGTTTGTTTTTATGCATTATAAATTAGTTTTTTAAATATACAATTTCATAACCTTGATTTCAGTATAAAATGGTTACTTGCATGATAATGAAGCATGTATGTCTCAGAATTTGATACAAAATGTGTAACTACTGATAATAAGGTTCATGTGATATTTTGAATTATTCATTGCAAATTATTTTAAAGAAAACTTGTTTTGCTTAGTTGCAAAAACTATTACTTACATTATTATTAGAAAAAAATATTTTATCAAAAAGAGGTCAATATTTCGACCTTCCTAGGTCATCTTCAGGTTAAGAAAGAGTTTGCAAGTGACCTTTGCCAAACACGTCTTATGGTCGAGGGTGTCCAGCAACGATCAGTTGCAAACTCTTTCTCTTAACCTGAAGATGACCAAGGAATGTCAAAACATTGTTCTCTCCTTATCAATAAAAATGTTAATACCCATACCAGCCATTCTGAAAAACATTTTTATTTCAAGTAGCTTTCTCATCATCAAGAAATAAGGTCAAATTGGTATTTCTTTTATTGAAGATTATTATGCTATTAGAGTATGGTATACAATAATCAAGAAAGTTCTTAATGTGAAGAAATGTTGATTCTCTAGGACAATTCATGGGTAATGTTATGATTTATAAGAATTAGTAGTAAAACTTATACTTGTAAACACTGAACAAAACACAAATGTGTTACATTTAGCAAGATCAGAATTTTTCAAACATGAATTTTAAAAGTACATATATTAGGTCACAGAAAGCAACTATAAATGTAACTGATATCAGTTCTTTAAATTTATGTACAGCTAATTTAAATTTGTAAGGAACTTTTTAAATATTCCCAGATGCATTTTTTGTGCACTTCTTTATCTCATAGAAGAGTTGCTGAAGCGAGGCAACTGTTCTTTAACTTTCTTTTATCTAGTGTTCTACCAATTGATTATTTGTTTACTGGTTCCTGAGATAGTGTAAAGTGTTTGTGTTTTGGCACTACTAAGTGTGTTTAAAGATTTAAAGCTGTTATATTTCTAGCATAACTCAATAAAAAAGTTTATGAAATGAAAATACATAATTTAAATTTACAGCCTTAATAATAAATCTTGTAAACCAGTAAAGTTTAGTAATGCTTTTAGCACTTTTCAGGGGTATCTATGTGTTGGGACACTCAGCTGGAGCCCACATTGCTGCAATGGTTGCATCTTCACCGCTGATGGCCAATCCTGACCATGCATTGTGGATTAAAGGTAAAGAAGAAATAAACAATTTCCTTACGACACCTGGTGGATACTTTGTGAAGCAGTTTACAAAAAATTAACACAGAATGTGTAGAATAAATGTTTAGGTACTAGTATTTTGATTTTTTTATCATCATAATTGCATCCTCACTTGAGTCCTGAAAGAAGTTGTAGTTCATTCTAGAATAATTCCTTTAAATCATCTTATTATTTCTGTGTTTTTGAACAGGGCTATGAAATAATGGTTTCTTTCTGATTTGAATTTTGTTCAGAAATGAGTTTGTTAAATTATTTTTGTTATACTAAGTACAGTAACTACCTGGGTATTAAAACTAGTTTTGAACATCAGTAGTTGTTTTATGCACTTTTATGTTGTGCATTCATATTTATATTACCTTCATCAGTAGAATTAGAAAACCAGATGTATGGTGTTAGTGTTTAAATTTTTTCCTTTTACTACCCTAGATGTTTATAAAGTAGAAGTGATAGAAATACAAAGACATTTTGATCAATGTATTGTGTTTGCATTGCAGTTACAATGGCTAAAATCAGTTTTTGTTTGAAAAGTCGGCAAATACATATCCCATTCCTCATTGCAAAATTCCCTATAAATGCACTTTGGTAATCTGGAAGATTAAAAATTTTGTTAGCAGTTCATTATTAACTCATTATTATTGAAAGGTGGTACTTAAAGATTTATGAAAATTATTCAAATATATAAATAATTTGTGTTTTTAAACAGGGTGTAATAAAATGGATGAGTAAAAGAAATCTAAGTTAATGAAATTGTGTCATTTTGCAGAATTATGAAAATTTTTATATTTTCAGCTTATGTGATTTAAGCCGTTTAACATATTGTATGTCTTGTAAGAAGTATAATTAGTTATAATCATATTTTGTCAGCTGCTAAAAGGCATTCACACCATAACTGTTGCGATGAAAGGCCAATATAAATAATATTCTAACCATTACTACATTCTCTGTATCCCAGCCAGTTTGAATGACTCTGGATTGAACAACACACATCATAAGCAATGCATATAATATGGTTGAAATAATTTATACTTCTGAATCTCATATTCCTGAAGGGCTAATTATAAATATGGTGTTGAACGATATAATATGCCTAATATAATGTTTTATGACAAGTATGTTTAACTATAATCTTGCTTTGCCAGCTTATAAAAGGCATTCATACTACAACAGTGGCTTCAGATATAGTGTTATTTCCTCTCATACTAATAGCTATGGTTGTTCAGTACCGCTCTCTATGTGCAAATAATTTCACAAGTCATAAGCATTGAGCTCCCATGCACCTTACAATCAGTGATACACTCTGAGCACTATGACTGTCATTTCTTGATTTTCTTTTCATTATTATTCCAAAGTGGGTATTTTGTTTTTGAACAGATAATGACTTTTCAGATAATTTATTTTACTAGCTTTTAATTTTTTTTCATCAAACAGTTGTGATTAATTTTCATTTATACACAGTAAATTTTGAAGTTCAAGTTACCAATTCAGAGATCATGCCTTCTACTAGTACATTCATACAGGCTACAGGAGGCAGTGACATCTTTGGATTTATTGGCTATCATCTGCCATAAGATTGATCATTATATGAACCAACCTATTTCTCCTGAACATGCCAAACTTGTTCAGGTCAGTGAGGATTCTGACAGCTTATATCCTTCATCTAATTTTGCCATTTCTTCATATGCCCCTACTGTGGAATGAGCTAGGCCTAATATGGCTTTTTTAGACATGATTTCTCAGATATGTTCTATATTTTTCTTTTTGCCACTTTCATATGATCCCTATTTTTAATTTTTACATAACCTCTTTTCAGTATTTTTTCCTGAATATTAGGGTACATGCTGAGCATGTTATTTCTCAGATGATTTAGGGTGCCAGTTTGCCTTGGTCTGTCATCAGACTAAGTGTCCATTTCTTGATCCTAAACAGTTAGAATCAATGATTTTGCCTGTGTTTTTGTGTGGAACACTATTATCCTGTTTTATATATCCCATGCCCAGTTTTCCCAGTTTTGCCTTATTCTATCAACTCTCCTGTGTGACTGGTTTATTATCCATCTTCTTTTTGAGGTGATCCACAGAGATACTGAATGTTTTTTGAGGGGATGCCTCTCTCTTGTTACTTCCATTTTGACATTTTTTTTCTTTGGGTCTAGTCTTGCTCACATGGTTTCTTTGTCGTTGAAACCTTTTGGAGAATGCAGCTTTGTCTCACATCATTTACCACCAATTTATCTCAGGACTTATGCATGAACCATTTTTTTTATCCAGCATTATGTTTTTAGTGATATTCATGAGACTTTGGAATCCTGTGTGGAGTTGGTGTGATACCTAATTACCATTTCTCTCTTTGTGGATCATTTCACATTCTGGGCCTGGACATACCACCATTACTGTTTCTTGTCCACTTTTTCTCAGCCCTTACCTGTTCCATGCACTTTTCGTTTCAATTTACATGATGCAGATGGACATGTTGCCAACCTAGTGAGTTCCTATTCAGTGAGGGTTTGCATATCTGATTTTGTTCCCCTTTGGTGACTTTTTGCCACAGATTTGAGGACTATTCTTGTATTATTTTAAGACTTGTCCACTTTCCCCTCTTCTATTGTCAGATACCATTTTCTTTCCATTGCCTCATGATCTTGTGAGGAATCATCTTGTTACAATCGATTCTGAGAATTCTACAGTTGCAGCTCATCTCAATTAGTAAAATGCCACCAGGTCTTGTTTCCATGTTGTCTCTCTTATTTCTCCTTTCTGGCCAGTACAACTTCATTTCCTGTAGCTGCTCCAGCTAGTCCACCCATCCATTACCTTACCTCTTCCTTTTACTCCATCCTTTCTGAATCAACCTGGATCACTGACATTTCATTCAGCAATATTTATTCATGCCTGTTTTTTATCCATTCTTTGGCAAGGAGATCCAGGTGGGTTGTTTCCTTGTTTCTTTTATTTTAGCTTGTTTCACTTGCCCTTTCTCAAGGAAAGTTTATCAGCATAAGTTGAACATTTTCTTTTGATGGTCAGGATTTTCACATTCTAGATCCACTCTTTCTAATATTAAGAATTTCGTCACTTGAATTTTTGATCAGGATCTTCTGTCTCCTTGATTGTGTATTATTGGGCTGCGTTATCCCACACCTTTTGTTTTTCTTGGTTTTACCTTTCTTACCCTTTCTCTTTTATTGCATTTCTACCACATTCATTTCCTTCTCCTTTTAGCCTTTGGAGTTCATCAGTCAGATTTATTTGCTATAGATGTTTCATGTACTCTATATCATTCCACATATATCTTCCATTATTTTGATCAACCTTTCCTTCCATAAACTTCAGCAGCATGAGAGGGTGATTCTGCCTTCTCACCAGTTTTCCTCCTTTCAGTTTTCTACCTTCATCACTGGTTGGATCCAGATAGAGTACAATGTCCTGTCTGTGTTCTTTGTTGTTATACTGCCTACAAGGCTTCCTTCCTTGTTGACCTTTTCTGCCTATTCATTCCCTGGCAGTCATCCTCTATTTGTGACTTTTCTTCTTTCATCCTGACCAGTTGGGTTCAGCTTTTAATTCAGTTGGCTTATTCTTTATTGTCATCTTCCTGTAATTTGTTCCAGATGTTTTTTCATCAAATCAGCACTTTATCTTTTCCCTGTTATCTCACTCCCTTCATCCATCAGATGAAATTCTCCAGTTGGCAACATTCATGTTTCAGTCTGCATCAGATCACTACATCTTCGTCTTCTTCAGTCTGCATCAGATCACTACATCTTCATCTTCAGTCTGCATCAGATCACTACATCTTCCTCTTCTTCAGTCTTCATCGGATCACTACATCTTCCTCTTCTTCCTGTGGTAATTCATAAGAGTTTGGTGTGATTGTTACTGGGGAAATTATCTATATATCTCCTTTCTTTCTTTTTTTTAATTTATTTTGCTGTCTGGATTTTTATTTTACCTCTTTGTTTCAAGTGGTGTCTGACCAGATACGCTTCTTACAGTCAAACCTGCACTGCAAATCCATGTTGACTACTTATTTCTAATTTACATCACTATAACATGTTGCTCATTATAAAGACAGTGTGTTCTACAAGATAACTTATAGGTTTGTCCTCATGATATATTTGCTTCATTAGTATGCCTGTTCTGGACCATGCTCTTCCACGATTTATTGGTAAAGCAGAAGGGGGACAGCTCATCTCTGCCATGTCTTGTATTGAATAAATAAAATACAGTATGCTTTTGAAAATACTGTTTTCATAGTTAACCACTGCACTGTCTCCAGTGTTATCGTTTCTCCAGACTCTCCAACACTTTTCTCCTCCCTGTTCCATTTATTAGTGGACCATTGGAGCATCCTCTTGAATATGACAGTGATAAATAGGATATAATGACAAAATCATTCAGTTGAGAGCAAGGTGGTGTGTAGATTAAGAGATGCCTTACAATTTGATGCTCCTGAGAAGATGTAATAGTTTTGGAGTGAGCTGTCAAAATTGCAGTCCATTTTCTTGCCTGGAATCCTGCATCCTACTCTGTATGTTGATGTTGGTTCTCAGTGTCTGAGATTTGAAATTTGTGCTGGACCAATTAATAGGTTCACATGTATTACAGGTGTCTCTTTCTTACTCATTTATACTCTTGTTCCTCCATCTGTGTTGAGGGTCAGAGTGCAGGTTTTCATATTAATATGGTGCTACCTCTAATGTTATCCCTTGATGACTTTATTACACTAAGGTTGTCATTGCACTAGAGGTAGTTCCTTTCAGGTTTGCCTTGAGTGAGATAGCTTACATTAAAGTGACATTTTTACAATACCAGATGTCTGGGTGTCAGTTTCCTGGATTGGTCAGTCAGTTTCTCACTTTACTATAATGTGTCTGTGTTCAAAGCGTGGGGAGATAGGAGATTCTCTCTGGCCTGCTGAACTTGAGGTGAAGATGGTATGATCCTCTTTCCTACTTCCATGTGCATGTTTGTTCCTGGTGGCCTAGATGTTAGATTGTAGTTGACTTACTGGCAATATGCTCATCATCCGACCCTTGTGTGGATGTCAGTTCCCAGCAGTCCAGATTTTGGACATAGTTGACTTGCCATGTGGAGTCTGTCTCCCATGAATGATCCTCTACTATGAGATCCCCCTTTTAGGGTGTTTTTTTGGATACTTTAGAGTAAGACTGCCTTGTTTTACCATTAAACTGGTCCCTCCACTTATCCAGTGTAGGATTTTAACTATTTATGTGAGAAAAGGTAATGTATCATATTGGAAGTTGTAATTTTATTCTACTGAAAATGTATTTTCAGTGAGTATTTATCAAAATACAGTGATAGATTGGTAGAATTGTATAGAGGGTGTCACATGCATTTAGAGGTTGTGTTGCACACTTATTAGTGGAGGGTTATTGCATTATGATTTACATGCAAGACACATTTGAATCTGTTGATTTTGAGGTTTTTGTCAAGGCTTGTAGCGTGCAAAAACAAATTTTTGTATACAGAGGACAGCACTGAATGAATAGCTGTTTATGTGAGAGAAGGTAAGAATGTACTTTCAATGGAGGAAAATTATAATTTTGTCATTTGTTGCTTTTTTCTAGGTTTTGTATTGTTATCGGGTATCTTTGATATGTGTCCCATAATGATGACATCTTGGGCAGAACTGGGGAATTTTACTGAGTAAGTAGGATTTTTACCTATTATTTTTAAATGAAACTTCTTATGGTATAGTATTTAGTTATTGTAATTAAAAACTTGGTGTGTTAAGGTGAAACTTGCTTGCCTTCTTTGAAGGTGGAAACAGGTCTTGTAATAGTTGTATGAATTGTATTTGTGGACTTCTACTTTAGTTTCGTGGACTCTGTTGACAAACTTAGCATAAAGACTGAACCATCATTTCCAGATTGTGAACACACCACTTTGTTAACAGTGAACATTCATAAAAATCACAGTGGTTTCTTATGGTAAGAAAAATTAAAAATAAAGAAAACATAATAGAAAAGCTATAAGTATGGTTTGGTTTTACAGCCACTTGTGTAAGTGTCGTTGTGGTCTATATATATTACAGACTAGACCTGTTTCTGAAGTGCATATGATTTACACAAAATATTATAACACTTCCACAAAGATAATAAAATAAAACAGTTTTTAAAGAAAAGTGACAAAAAACTTTAAGAGTATAAGAAAACTTGTGCTAAAACATTTTTCCATCTTTCCATGTGTTTGAATGGTTTTCTACCAACACTTTAGTACTTATTTGAAGTAATTAGATTCAAAGGTCTTGAACATGCTACAGTCTTCAAAATTAGGACATCAAGTCTGAGAAAAAAGTGTCACTGTAATTAGTCAAGATAACACAGTGGGAAATGTCATCCCAAGGTAAGTGTCCTCACCAATGAACAAGAAAATATTGTATTCTTAGATGCTAACAAAATACAGTAGAAGACACCTAGTAAGTTTGTCTTCAAACATTGTTATTCTTCAGATAACATGACACTGATCTTATCTTTCTGTTTGCAGTATATGAAGAATAATCTAAAGTATGTTTGAAATTTAAAGTGATAAATTTCACTGAAAGTGAAACTTTTGAAGTCTTCACAAAATAACTGTTCCTAGCAAGATAATATTTGTGGTATATTGTTAAACATTAGGCCAAAGAATCATAACTGAAACTGAAGTGGGTTGAGAGAGAAAATTAAAAACATAAACATCATATGTATTTTGTAATAAGTTCTTTATCAGTAAAGAAACAACCGTTAGAACTCGGCATGTGATGTACTATTTCAGCACTTTTGTTACAGAGCTTTTCTATGATAAACATTGTTAGAGATACAACATGTTACTTAGAGAATTAATAAAACATGTTTGATACAACATGTTATTTAGAGAACATTTGTATTTTGACCAACATCTTGATGAAAATAAAAGTGATAATACAATGTATCAGATGCTTTACCTCAAGGATCACCTACTACAGCAATTTATTACATTAATTTGTATCATAACTGATATTTCAGATTAGACAAGATGAGCTGTCTGTGTCAATAAATGTTCCAGCTGTTTATCAGTAGTTTTATTTTTTCATGAAATCTTCACAAGTTATTCACAGAAGAATTTAAAAATAAAATGGAAATAATATGCATTTTCTTTTCTCTTTATGACAGGATTTTTAAGCTGTTATACTAGATGTTTGTTAAACAAAATGTGACTGCTTTACTGCATGTTGTTGCTGATTTCTAGCTGTACACCACTACTGTATAAAACTTAACATTTGCTCATTATCATAGATGTTCTGACAGAAACATTTAACCCATAATATACATTTTTCTAAACAATATGTACTTAACTGCTCATTGGCAACTTTGTTACAAGTACCTTCTAAAAATGTGAACCATGTGCACAAAAGTGCCCCTTGAGATGGATTCCTATACGTGGTTCGGGGAACCTCCCATAGAAGATTCTGTAATTTCAGTTCATCTTATCTAGGATCTGAATATCCACCCATGTGTTTGATGTGCATGGCAACTCATGTAAGGTAGGAGACGATACTGGTGGCCTTGAATTCTTCTGGATGGGCAGTCTTGGGGTGGCACCCCAGGGTGAGTCAGCTGGTCCAGTTGGGCTAGGGTCACCAAGCACCAGTGTTGGACATTCTCAACAGTTGTTGTGAACATTGTGTGTGATGCTGGTGTTTGAGTATAATGCTGACAAAACCCTTGCATTGTTGCAGTGCTCTTGTTTGACACTCCATGATGGGTGGGGACAGTTGGCACTGAAATTTATTTTATTATGCATATCCCCATTCATGACAAAAAAAAATAGATTATCAGAAAATGACGACACATGGACAATTCTGTTATACAGTCACCGTCAAAGTTGGACCCAACACCTCGATTTCTCATTCTGCATTCGTTATCTGAGAAATCCTCAGGTCAGATGTCCCTCTTTTTCATTCAAAGAGGATTATAAAGGCTTTCTGGCTCCCTCAAGTCAGTAAGGAAGCAGCACCTAGGAGATATTTGGTGGAAACATCTTTTCCACAACACACCAAACTCTTTGAATACAAAAAGTATTGGAAATACTCCCATTGAGATTACTCCCTGTGCTACCTCGAATTCTTCAAGAGGAGTTATTGTAGAGAGGGACTTGAAGAACATTCCTGAGTTGGAGATCCTTGCTGGATTTTCCAGCCAGGGCATTTCTGCGGTGTGCCAAATCTTCACTCACCAAGATGGAATTATGATGCCTATTAATGTTCTGATTTTGATGTTTACATCACCATGTCCACCTGCCACAGTGAAGGCAGGTTATCTGAACTGTGAGGTACAGCCATACATTCTCAACCTTCTCAGGTGTTTCTAAGTGTCAGCAGTTCAGTCACTGAAAGACATCGTGTCATGGTTCTTTAAAGTGTACTCATTGTGGTGGTAAAGACACCAATGCCTATGAGTAAAAACTAGAACTACACTGTGTTAACTGTAGTGGTTCACACCCCTCTTACTCTGTGCTGGAAGATTATGAACAGTATGTCCCACCCAGAAGTTATTGCCCCCCAACCCATCTCGGACAGAACTCTTCATGCCTCCAGCAGAGCCATTTGCAGAACATCTGAAGAGTCTTTTGTCCTCCATGATTGAAAGAGTTGATGAGTGTATGTCTACTCCCATTCCTGTCTACACCACTCCTTCCAGTAGATGCCTGGGTTCACTTCCTTTGACTTTAGATTTGGGCATTTCCTCAGTTCCATCTTCTCCAGCCATAAGATGCAAAACGATTATTTATTCACACCCTCAGTCACTAGAATCTTCGTCCACAAGCAGAGATCTGTTTACCCTCCCAGGGCATGATCCCTGGAGGTCAGTAGACCTCTGTCCAGTAAGAAAAAAAATTGTGGTTAAAAACAGAAGGGCTTCGTGTTACATTCTCCTCCACATAAATAAAAATAGCCACTTTGATATTGTGGAACTGTTGAGTTTTCGTTAAACTATGGATGACATTAAGGATTTGATTGACTTTTAATATCCTGTGTCTCTATCCTTACAGAAAATGTAAGGATTCTCAACCCTGCTGATGCAGTCATTTTTTAGCAGTTTTCTTTGTACATAAATTCCACACAAGAAGCAGCTATGCATCAAGTGCACTGAACATTCTCTGTACCCTATTTTCCACCTTTTGGAGAGGAGATCAATGTTCTATGCTCAAGATCTGTTGTGTCCTTATTCAATTGAAACAGAACTATAGGTCTCTGGTTTGTGGGTGTGCTAGAACCTTGGACCCGTAGATGTTGGACCTCGTTCACCATCTGGGGCTTCAGCTCTGCACGGGGGATATTCACACTTTATTAATCTAGAGTTTGTACATTGAGTCTCATGAACCTCCTCTACACTTCTGCTGTTTACAACTGTCTTTACTGTATGCTTCAAAACTTTGATCCTTACCACAGCATCCCATCTGGGTTTGTGTTTACCTTCTGTAGTGAGTCATGCTTTTTCAGAACAGATGATCTTCCATGGTTTCTTTTGGCCTTCATATCCAGGCATAGATAGCTGAGTTGGGTCTATTGTTTGATGATGTTGCTGTCTCCACAGGTCAGCCCATCTCATCACGGCTTGTTACCATCCTCAAGTGTGACCTTTCTTTGAGTCATTTGAAGAAGGCAAATACTCCTGATTGGAAATACAATCTTCTCTTTGCCAAACATCTTTTGAACTATTCTTCCATTTCAGTTTATACAAATGATTTGAAATCAGGCAACTCTGTGGGATCTTCCATGGTTTGTTTTGGTTGGTGGTTGCCCACAGGATTCCCTCTACAGTTTCTGTGTTCACTGCTGAATTGTTTACCATTTCTCATGCCCCAGATCACATAGAAGTTATGCAGTACACACATTGTAATATTTACTCTGACTTTCTTAGCTCTCTAGTGCCCTCAGTGTGTGGCATGTAAAGGAATTATAAGAAGGTAAATAAGGAAATGAAAAACAAAGTACATGCTTGATCCATCTCTCATATTAACTTATGGTATGCAACAAATGTAGAATATTCAAATTTTTTAGGATTTGTAATATTTAAAATGTGACATCTTATTTTAACTTGTGGATTGGTTGAATGGGATAAATGTAAGAATAATATTATATTGAGTAGTAATGTTGGTTTTTATGCTATTATTTTTCAGTGTTTCATTATTTTTGTTTAATATTGTGCCGATTTTGGTATTGTTATTAGTATTATCATGAAGTGGCATAGTACATGTGTGTTATTTCAATATTGTTAAAATACATTTGTTAACATTTACAGAGATGCTATTCAAAGAAACAGTCCAATGTTTTTGGTAAAAGAAGTTTCGAAACACCTTCAACATTGTAGATTTCTAGTTGCTGTCTCACAGTATGACTCACCACAATTTCACAAGCAGTCTGAAGAGTATCATGAGGTAAAGCTGTAACTGTCTATTGAGAAGCCAGATAAAAGTTGACTTATTTACAAGTTAAAATATGTCGAATAAAGGTTACTTGGTTTTCACTACACTTTGAAGAAAAAATCCCTCGAAATAAAGCAAAATATATGAGAAAAACTTATAATGTTTTATCACTTTTTTTACTAATGTGAAGTTGAGAAAAGTTGAAGTATTCATGGGAGACTGTAACTGAAGAACTTATTCAGTAATATTTGGTCAATTAGGAATTATTTTAATGGCTTGTTTCACAGTTTTCCATTTTACTTGAATAAATTTTTTTCTTAATAACTCCTCGCAATAACAGTAACAAATATTTTGCACAGGTGTTACTACATTTATATATGCAAAAACGGCTCGTTTGGGTTGAGAACATATTTTACATAGAAGAGCGAACAACATTTCGACCTTCTTTGGTCATCATCAGGTTCACAAAAGTAAACCCTTTTTTTTTGCCGTTTTTGCATATATATATCTCTACAAGTGGGTTTTCTCGACATCACTGATTGCTACTGCATTTGTTTTATAAAATATAATAAAACATTAATTAGGTACTTTGATGGAGTTCCTGTTCTATTTAAAACAATAAATTAGGTTTTTTGAAATGATAATTTGTTCAAGGAAACTGTTTTCCATTATTCTGTGCAAACCATATAATATTGGCTATGTTCTGCAGGTTGGACAACAATGTATGAAAGTATTTGTTATGTGCTTTGATGTCAAACACAAAATGATATATTTACGTTGGATATCCACCTGTAAAACATCTTTAAAAAGTTATTGGTTGGGAACATAGTGAGTAAAAAGGACTATCAGATTGATTAACAGTGTGAGGAGGTTTAAAAACAATTAAATTAATAATCGTTTACTGATACTTCGTTCATGTGAAAATACTTTACCTAATTGCTGAAAACATTGTGGTACTTTTACCAGCTGAAGGATATTAACAAACAGATTTGTTTTCCATCTTTACAGCAACTCCTGAGTGTAAATTTATCATCCAAATATCTAGAAATTCTAGATAGTGACCATTTCACAATCTGGTTGGATTTGTGCATTCCAGAATTTACCATGACCAAGGTGAGCTTTTTTTTAAATAGAGATACTCAAGTTTTCTTCCATGTATGAGGTTTGGCTGAGTGCTATGACACTCAACTTGTGACCCATGGGTCTTGAGATTGAAAACCAACATCAAACATCCTCACCCTATCAGTTGTGAAGGTATTATAATTTGATGGATGGCCAGTCACATTTTTTACTGGTAAGATGTAGCCACGAAATAGCAGTGGGTGCCACCAGCAGTTCAGAATTAGGGATAGAGAAGTAGTTTTTCCATAGTAAATGTTATATAATCATGAAAGTTATAAACAGATTTATGTAACTTTATGAAAATAATTTCCTAAATGTGATCTTAACTCTCTCCCTACAAGGTTGGGTGAATCAACCAACCCCTCAACCATTTTCTACTTGGTGTAGTTTCTGTACAATAGGTTTTAACACACATAGTGTCTCATCCCAAAATTTGCCAGACTTATTAAACATTATAGTTGTTTTGTACACAACAAATCAGATTTTTTAAATTAAGTTTTTTGCTAAAGGTTGTCTTAATATATGTAGTATTTCTGTATTCTAGCCCATGTGCAAAGTAATTTTCACATTAAGATTAAAAGTACATTTCTTTGTTTTAAAAATCTAAAATTCTATTCGCATAATCTCTAAAACCTCCTAAATAAATTTCAAAACTTTTTTTTTCAGTAAAACTATATCCTACTTGTTATATTCTTTATTTTAAATTTGTCCAAGGTTGATCAATTTGACTGACCTCTTAACCACCAGTAAAAAAATTGAAATCTAAATACCCCTTTTGTTTATAGTGTGGCTTCAAATTGTAATATGGCCCTGTATTTGTTTGTCATAAATAGCTTTAAAATCATACGTATAATTACACTTACATCTTATTGATTTTTGCCTTTCAAATCCTGTTACTACTATTCGTGTCATTGTAAGGTTTAATTCACTTGGCAAATGTGCAGCTTACATTACACTATTAAGTTACATTACACACAAGCAGTTTGGGAATATACCATTTGAAAACATTTTATTATTTTTTATTTTATCTGATTTAACCTTAATGAGCATAAAAAGTTTCCCATTTAATTAGTTTTATAATAACAAAGAAGGAATACACATGAAGAACAATAAAGTCTTACCTGGCTTGTTCTTTTCTCTCAACTTTTTGAGATATCAACGATATCATAATGAGTAGTTTGTTAAATTTTGTACTTCTTTGAGGGATGGTAAATGGAATGAGAGAAGAGGAGATGCCTAGAGAGTAAACGTCGCAATTCACTTACAAGGAGAAATCAAAGTTGTTTTCAATATTGTCTTATAAAAATAACAACTTAACACTCATATACTATTAAAATATGTATTTATTAGCTACATTTTTGTTATATTTATTAGCATGCCATTAAAACAGAAGTTTAAGTTTTGAATGTAACTCACTGAATCCTCATGAACTACAGAAAGTGATGCTGAGAAGGAAGGTTTAATGTTTAAAGTGAATTACATTCTGCTATTATTAATCATATTTATTTTCTTTTTCATTCTTAATGAATCAGTGGTCAGTTTGAAGGCTTATAATGCTAAAACCCACTTACTGATACCAGTGGTGGGCATAGATAATGCACTGGAATGTTCCCAGCTGTTGTAACCTGTTAAATGAATGTTTGTGTTATAAATGTTGGTTTTATAAAACACTACTGTTTATCTACTTTTACTGATACTTTCTTCTTTCTCTTTCAGGAAATCATAAACTTTGTGAATGAGTCATAAAAGAAGCTGAAGTGAAAACATGTTATGATAAACGTACAGATAAAATTTGGGGCTGACCTTTCACTCAAATAATAAATCAATTTATGTTTAATTATAAATTGTTTTGTGATTTATTGTGTTAACATTTGTGCTCTAATTTCTACCTTGCTGAGTTAGAAGTTCATAACACAAAAACAGTTTGTTAATTTCTGTCTGAAAGTAAAAATACAAAGTTTGATAATTTGAAGGAAGTTACTACAACGTCATAAGATGTGGGAAAAAAACAAAATGGGTAACATTATTTTTCTAGTAAACTGTTTAGTTAGAAAGTTCTGAGACAATAATAAAGTACACCACACAGTTCACTGTAATTTAAGATCAGTTAATATAAACCTTTAGATATTTTAATATCATACTGGTTGGAGAAATTACAGATAAGTGTTTGAAGAAACACTTATTTTGAATAACACTCAGGTTATTGTTCCTAAACAAAAAGTATTTTCAAAATGTTTGTATTGTGAATTATAATTCAGAAATTTTTGTTAGATCATATCAAATTTAAATCATTGTTGAATAATGTCACAACATATGTATTACAATATAAAGTATTCTGAACTATAATTATCAGGTTTCTGAAGTTTTCCTAGATTTAATACATTTTTCATGTAGTTTTAAATTTCAATACAATAATGAATTTATTTTTCATTAAATTGATATCAGTATTTTGTGTGGGATGAAAACTTCCTGAATTATAAGATTATATTCTTATTTTTTTGCTGTTTTCTGGTTAACAGTATTTGAAATATAATCAAGTTGAAAGCTTTAGTAAATAAAAGGAAAACAAATCGAATTTATCTGCTTAATTTTTTTTACCATATTAGAACATTATAGCATATAGATTTTTATGGTATAAGATTTTATTACACTTGGATCTCATTTAGAAGTTTCATATTTTACCACGACATGTTCTTTGAAACTTCAAGAGAAATGAATTTTTGTATGACAAATAGAGTATTTCTTCTGGAATAAAATATTTTCTCTAAATGCTGCTGTATGTTTGTGTTTTGAAATAAGTATTTGCTCGGTCTCATAAATTTAGGGTCCATCACAACTTACTGTCAGAAACAAATGTCTGATGTTATGATTCATAAACTATTATGCCAGTCAAAGAAAATGTATTATATTTTTAATATTATTTGAGAAGTAACTATTGTTAATGTCATTTTTAATTATCAACAAGTTGCAACAGTAATTTATAAACAAAAATCCTAGACATGTGAACATTGTTAAGCCTAATACCTTAGGACTAGAATTATATAAATTAGTTGTTCTTGGTCCAAGTGTTTCATGTAAACCTGAGGAACACTTAAGTTCTGATCAAAGAAAGCTAAAAACCCAGATCACAATTAAATTAAAAAATATACAATTCAGTAAAGATCACAGTTAATTAGATACAACATTCAAACTACACTATTAATAAAGATTAGAATTTACTTGTTCAGTAGTTGACTACATTCATCATTAAAGATATTTCTGGCCTCAAATACAATAATACATGCGTCTCATAAGAGTTAGCTAGCTCTGGAAGTTTAGCTGACAATGTATGATTTACAATAATACCTTTCTTGTGCTTTTACCTATCAAGATAAGAATGTGTTGTTTCATCAGTTGTGAACAATTATTGTTATGAAATTTTCAACCATAAAAGATAAACATAAAACTTCATCCTACAATCTTGGTGCCCTTTTGATGAAAATGTTCTCAAACATACAGGTTTACATAGAGAACTCTTAGACATGTAGTCTAATGAATCATGTCTATCAGACAGGTCAAAACAGCTTCACACAAGACATGACAGTAAAGAAGACATCACATTAACACCTATATTATATATACTACACAACTGTGTTGTACTGCAAGGTTTGTGTTTGTAAACATCTGCAAATTACTACAGATAATTACAAGAATAAAATCACAGTGAACTGAAATAAAGTTTTGTTGTATAAAATTATACACAGACTGTTCTCTATGTTAAAATACTCTTATGCTATGGTTTTGACCCCATAACCTATGCCTTCATTCAGCAATACATAAAAATGAATCTGTACCACTTGGTAAATTGCTGCCTGGTGAAGACTTGGGTAAGGTGGCTGAACCTGCCTATGTATAATTCTATAATTCTACATACTAAGTTGTGTATTGTGTGAGACAAACTACCTATGTATAATTCTACATACTAAGTTGTGTATTGTGTGAGACAAACTACCTATGTATAATTCTACATACTAAGTTGTGTATTGTGTGAGACAAACTACCTATCTATAATTCTACATACCAAGTTGTGTATTGTGTGAGACAAACTACCTATGTATAATTCTACATACTAAGTTGTGTATTGTGTGAGACAAACTACCTATGCATAATTCTACATACTAAGTTGTGTATTGTGTGAGACAAACTACCTATGTATAATTCTACATACTAAGTTGTGTATTGTGTGAGACAAACTACCTATGTATAATTCTACATACTAAGTTGTGTATTGTGTGAGACAAACTACCTATGTATAGTTCTACATACTAAGTTGTGTATTGTGTGAGACAAACTACCTATGTATAATTCTACATACTAAGTTGTGTATTGTGTGGGACAAACTACCTATGTATAATTCTACATACTAAGTTGTGTATTGTGTGAGACAAACTGCCTATGTATAATTCTACATACTAAGTTGTGTATTGTGTGAGACAAACTACCTATGTATAATTCTACATACTAAGTTGTGTATTGTGTGAGACAAACTACCTATGTATAATTCTACATACTAAGTTGTGTATTGTGTGAGACAAACTACCTATGTATAATTCTACATACTAAGTTGTGTATTGTGTGAGACAAACTACCTATGTATAATTCTACATACTAAGTTGTGTATTGTGTGAGACAAACTGCCTATGTATAATTCTACATACTAAGTTGTGTATTGTGTGAGACAAACTACCTATGTATAATTCTACATACTAAGTTATGTATTGTGTGAGACAAACTGCCTATGTATAATTCTACATACTAAGTTGTGTATTGTGTGAGACAAACTACCTATGTATAATTCTACATACTAAGTTGTGTATTGTGTGAGACAAACTACCTATGTATAATTCTACATACTAAGTTGTGTATTGTGTGAGACAAACTACCTATGTATAATTCTACATACTAAGTTGTGTATTGTGTGAGACAAACTACCTGTGTATAATTCTACATACTAAGTTGTGTATTGTGTGAGACAAACTACCTATGTATAATTCTACATACTAAGTTGTGTATTGTGTGAGACAAACTACCTATGTATAATTCTACATACTAAGTTGTGTATTGTGTGAGACAAACTGCCTATGTATAATTCTACATACCAAGTTGTGTATTGTGTGAGACAAACTACCTATGTATAATTCTACATACTAAGTTGTGTATTGTGTGAGACAAACTACCTATGTATAATTCTACATACTAAGTTGTGTATTGTGTGAGACAAACTACCTATGTATAATTCTACATATTAAGTTGTGTATTGTGTGAGACAAACTACCTATGTATAATTCTACATACTAAGTTGTGTATTGTGTGAGACAAACTATCTACATATAATTCTACATACTAATGTTGTGTATTGTGTGAGACAAACTACCTATGTATAATTCTACATACTAAGTTGTGTATTGTGTGAGACAAACTACCTATGTATAATTCTACATACCAAGTTGTGTATTGTGTGAGACAAACTACCTATGTATAATTCTACATACTAAGTTGTGTATTGTGTGAGACAAACTACCTATGTATAATTCTACATACTAAGTTGTGTATTGTGTGAGACAAACTACCTATGTATAATTCTACATACTAAGTTGTGTATTGTGTGAGACAAACTACCTATGTATAATTCTACATACTAAGTTGTGTATTGTGTGGGACAAACTACCTATGTATAATTCTACATACTAAGTTGTGTATTGTGTGAGACAAACTGCCTATGTATAATTCTACAAACTAAGTTGTGTATTGTGTGAGACAAACTACCTATGTATAATTCTACATACCAAGTTATGTATTGTGTGAGACAAACTGCCTATGTATAATTCTACATACTAAGTTGTGTATTGTGTGAGACAAACTACCTATGTATAATTCTACATACTAAGTTATGTATTGTGTGAGACAAACTGCCTATGTATAATTCTACATACTAAGTTGTGTATTGTGTGAGACAAACTACCTATGTATAATTCTACATACTAAGTTGTGTATTGTGTGAGACAAACTACCTATGTATAATTCTACATACTAAGTTGTGTACTGTGTGAGACAAACTACTTATGTATAATTCTACATACTAAGTTGTGTATTGTGTGAGACAAACTACCTATGTATAATTCTACATACTAAGTTGTGTATTGTGTGAGACAAACTGCCTATGTATAATTCTACATGCTAAGTTGTGTATTGTGTGAGACAAACTACCTATGTATAATTCTACATACTAAGTTATGTATTGTGTGAGACAAACTGCCTATGTATAATTCTACATACTAAGTTGTGTATTGTGTGAGACAAACTACCTATGTATAATTCTACATACTAAGTTGTGTATTGTGTGAGACAAACTACCTACATGTATAATTCTACATACTAAGTTGTGTATTGTGTGAGACAAACTACCTATGTATAATTCTACATACTAAGTTGTGTATTGTGTGAGACAAACTACCTATGTATAATTCTACATACTAAGTTGTGTATTGTGTGAGACAAACTACCTATGTATAATTCTACATACTAAGTTGTGTATTGTGTGAGACAAACTACCTATGTATAATTCTACATACTAAGTTGTGTATTGTGTGAGACAAACTGCCTATGTATAATTCTACATACCAAGTTGTGTATTGTGTGAGACAAACTACCTATGTATAATTCTACATACTAAGTTGTGTATTGTGTGAGACAAACTACCTATGTATAATTCTACATACTAAGTTGTGTATTGTGTGAGACAAACTACCTGTGTATAATTCTACATACTAAGTTGTGTATTGTGTGAGACAAACTACCTATGTATAATTCTACATACTAAGTTGTGTATTGTGTGAGACAAACTACCTATGTATAATTCTACATACTAAGTTGTGTATTGTGTGAGACAAACTACCTATGTATAATTCTACATACTAAGTTGTGTATTGTGTGAGACAAACTGCCTATGTATAATTCTACATACCAAGTTGTGTATTGTGTGAGACAAACTACCTATGTATAATTCTACATACTAAGTTGTGTATTGTGTGAGACAAACTACCTATGTATAATTCTACATACTAAGTTGTGTATTGTGTGAGACAAACTACCTATGTATAATTCTACATATTAAGTTGTGTATTGTGTGAGACAAACTACCTATGTATAATTCTACATACTAAGTTGTGTACTGTGTGAGACAAACTATCTACATATAATTCTACATACTATGTTGTGTATTGTGTGAGACAAACTACCTATGTATAATTCTACATACTAAGTTGTGTATTGTGTGAGACAAACTACCTATGTATAATTCTACATACTAAGTTGTGTATTGTGTGAGACAAACTACCTATGTATAATTCTACATACCAAGTTGTGTATTGTGTGAGACAAACTACCTATGTATAATTCTACATACTAAGTTGTGTATTGTGTGAGACAAACTACCTATGTATAATTCTACATACTAAGTTGTGTATTGTGTGAGACAAACTACCTATGCATAATTCTACATACTAAGTTGTGTATTGTGTGAGACAAACTACCTATGTATAATTCTACATACTAAGTTGTGTATTGTGTGGGACAAACTACCTATGTATAATTCTACATACTAAGTTGTGTATTGTGTGAAACAAACTGCCTATGTATAATTCTACAAACTAAGTTGTGTATTGTGTGAGACAAACTACCTATGTATAATTCTACATACCAAGTTATGTATTGTGTGAGACAAACTGCCTATGTATAATTCTACATACTAAGTTGTGTATTGTGTGAGACAAACTACCTATGTATAATTCTACATACTAAGTTATGTATTGTGTGAGACAAACTGCCTATGTATAATTCTACATACTAAGTTGTGTATTGTGTGAGACAAACTACCTATGTATAATTCTACATACTAAGTTGTGTATTGTGTGAGACAAACTACCTATGTATAATTCTACATACTAAGTTGTGTACTGTGTGAGACAAACTACTTACGTATAATTCTACATACTAAGTTGTGTATTGTGTGAGACAAACTACCTATGTATAATTCTACATACTAAGTTGTGTATTGTGTGAGACAAACTGCCTATGTATAATTCTACATACTAAGTTGTGTATTGTGTGAGACAAACTACCTATGTATAATTCTACATACTAAGTTATGTATTGTGTGAGACAAACTGCCTATGTATAATTCTACATACTAAGTTGTGTATTGTGTGAGACAAACTACCTATGTATAATTCTACATACTAAGTTGTGTATTGTGTGTGAGACAAACTACCTACGTATAATTCTACATACTAAGTTGTGTATTGTGTGAGACAAACTACCTATGTATAATTCTACATACTAAGTTGTGTATTGTGTGAGACAAACTACCTATGTATAATTCTACATACTAAGTTGTGTATTGTGTGAGACAAACTACCTACGTATAATTCTACATACTAAGTTGTGTATTGTGTGAGACAAACTACCTATGTATAATTCTACATACTAAGTTGTGTATTGTGTGAGACAAACTGCCTATGTATAATTTTACATACCAAGTTGTGTATTGTGTGAGACAAACTACCTATGTATAATTCTACATACTAAGTTGTGTATTGTGTGAGACAAACTACCTATGTATAATTCTACATACCAAGTTGTGTATTGTGTGAGACAAACTACCTATGTATAATTCTACATACTAAGTTGTGTATTGTGTGAGACAAACTACCTATGTATAATTCTACATACTAAGTTGTGTATTGTGTGAGACAAACTACCTATGTATAATTCTACATACTAAGTTGTGTATTGTGTGAGACAAACTACCTATGTGTAATTCTACATACTAAGTTGTGTACTGTGAGACAAACTATCTACATATAATTCTACATACTATGTTGTGTATTGTGTGAGACAAACTACCTATGTATAATTCTACATACTAAGTTGTGTATTGTGTGAGACAAACTACCTATGTATAATTCTACATACTAAGTTGTGTATTGTGTGAGACAAACTACCTATGTATAATTCTACATACTAAGTTGTGTATTGTGTGAGACAAACTGCCTATGTATAATTCTACAAACTAAGTTGTGTATTGTGTGAGACAAACTACCTATGTATAATTCTACATACCAAGTTATGTATTGTGTGAGACAAACTGCCTATGTATAATTCTACATACTAAGTTGTGTATTGTGTGAGACAAACTACCTATGTATAATTCTACATACTAAGTTATGTATTGTGTGAGACAAACTGCCTATGTATAATTCTACATACTAAGTTGTGTATTGTGTGAGACAAACTACCTATGTATAATTCTACATACTAAGTTGTGTATTGTGTGAGACAAACTACCTATGTATAATTCTACATACCAAGTTGTGTATTGTGTGAGACAAACTACCTATGTATAATTCTACATACTAAGTTGTGTATTGTGTGAGACAAACTACCTATGTATAATTCTACATACTAAGTTGTGTATTGTGTGAGACAAACTACCTATGTATAATTCTACATACTAAGTTGTGTATTGTGTGAGACAAACTACCTATGTATAATTCTACATACTAAGTTGTGTATTGTGTGGGACAAACTACCTATGTATAATTCTACATACTAAGTTGTGTATTGTGTGAAACAAACTGCCTATGTATAATTCTACAAACTAAGTTGTGTATTGTGTGAGACAAACTACCTATGTATAATTCTACATACCAAGTTATGTATTGTGTGAGACAAACTGCCTATGTATAATTCTACATACTAAGTTGTGTATTGTGTGAGACAAACTACCTATGTATAATTCTACATACTAAGTTATGTATTGTGTGAGACAAACTGCCTATGTATAATTCTACATACTAAGTTGTGTATTGTGTGAGACAAACTACCTATGTATAATTCTACATACTAAGTTGTGTATTGTGTGAGACAAACTACCTATGTATAATTCTACATACTAAGTTGTGTACTGTGTGAGACAAACTACTTATGTATAATTCTACATACTAAGTTGTGTATTGTGTGAGACAAACTACCTATGTATAATTCTACATACTAAGTTGTGTATTGTGTGAGACAAACTGCCTATGTATAATTCTACATGCTAAGTTGTGTATTGTGTGAGACAAACTACCTATGTATAATTCTACATACTAAGTTATGTATTGTGTGAGACAAACTGCCTATGTATAATTCTACATACTAAGTTGTGTATTGTGTGAGACAAACTACCTATGTATAATTCTACATACTAAGTTGTGTACTGTGTGAGACAAACTACCTACGTATAATTCTACATACTAAGTTGTGTATTGTGTGAGACAAACTACCTATGTATAATTCTACATACTAAGTTGTGTATTGTGTGAGACAAACTACCTATGTATAATTCTACATACTAAGTTGTGTATTGTGTGAGACAAACTACCTATGTATAATTCTACATACTAAGTTGTGTATTGTGTGGGACAAACTACCTATGTATAATTCTACATACTAAGTTGTGTATTGTGTGAGACAAACTGCCTATGTATAATTCTACAAACTAAGTTGTGTATTGTGTGAGACAAACTACCTATGTATAATTCTACATACCAAGTTATGTATTGTGTGAGACAAACTGCCTATGTATAATTCTACATACTAAGTTGTGTATTGTGTGAGACAAACTACCTATGTATAATTCTACATACTAAGTTATGTATTGTGTGAGACAAACTGCCTATGTATAATTCTACATACTAAGTTGTGTATTGTGTGAGACAAACTACCTATGTATAATTCTACATACTAAGTTGTGTATTGTGTGAGACAAACTACCTATGTATAATTCTACATACTAAGTTGTGTACTGTGTGAGACAAACTACTTACGTATAATTCTACATACTAAGTTGTGTATTGTGTGAGACAAACTACCTATGTATAATTCTACATACTAAGTTGTGTATTGTGTGAGACAAACTGCCTATGTATAATTCTACATGCTAAGTTGTGTATTGTGTGAGACAAACTACCTATGTATAATTCTACATACTAAGTTATGTATTGTGTGAGACAAACTGCCTATGTATAATTCTACATACTAAGTTGTGTATTGTGTGAGACAAACTACCTATGTATAATTCTACATACTAAGTTGTGTACTGTGTGAGACAAACTACCTACGTATAATTCTACATACTAAGTTGTGTATTGTGTGAGACAAACTACCTATGTATAATTCTACATACTAAGTTGTGTATTGTGTGAGACAAACTACCTATGTATAATTCTACATACTAAGTTGTGTATTGTGTGAGACAAACTACCTACGTATAATTCTACATACTAAGTTGTGTATTGTGTGAGACAAACTACCTATGTATAATTCTACATACTAAGTTGTGTATTGTGTGAGACAAACTGCCTATGTATAATTCTACATACCAAGTTGTGTATTGTGTGAGACAAACTACCTATGTATAATTCTACATACTAAGTTGTGTATTGTGTGAGACAAACTACCTATGTATAATTCTACATACTAAGTTGTGTATTGTGTGAGACAAACTACCTGTGTATAATTCTACATACTAAGTTGTGTATTGTGTGAGACAAACTACCTACGTATAATTCTACATACTAAGTTGTGTATTGTGTGAGACAAACTACCTATGTATAATTCTACATACTAAGTTGTGTACTGTGTGAGACAAACTACCTACGTATAATTCTACATACTAAGTTGTGTATTGTGTGAGACAAACTACCTATGTATAATTCTACATACTAAGTTGTGTATTGTGTGAGACAAACTACCTATGTATAATTCTACATACTAAGTTGTGTATTGTGTGAGACAAACTACCTATGTATAATTCTACATACTAAGTTGTGTATTGTGTGGGACAAACTACCTATGTATAATTCTACATACTAAGTTGTGTATTGTGTGAGACAAACTGCCTATGTATAATTCTACAAACTAAGTTGTGTATTGTGTGAGACAAACTACCTATGTATAATTCTACATACCAAGTTATGTATTGTGTGAGACAAACTGCCTATGTATAATTCTACATACTAAGTTGTGTATTGTGTGAGACAAACTACCTATGTATAATTCTACATACTAAGTTATGTATTGTGTGAGACAAACTGCCTATGTATAATTCTACATACTAAGTTGTTGTATTGTGTGAGACAAACTACCTATGTATAATTCTACATACTAAGTTGTGTATTGTGTGAGACAAACTACCTATGTATAATTCTACATACTAAGTTGTGTACTGTGTGAGACAAACTACTTAACGTATAATTCTACATACTAAGTTGTGTATTGTGTGAGACAAACTACCTATGTATAATTCTACATACTAAGTTGTGTATTGTGTGAGACAAACTGCCTATGTATAATTCTACATGCTAAGTTGTGTATTGTGTGAGACAAACTACCTATGTATAATTCTACATACTAAGTTATGTATTGTGTGAGACAAACTGCCTATGTATAATTCTACATACTAAGTTGTGTATTGTGTGAGACAAACTACCTATGTATAATTCTACATACTAAGTTGTGTACTGTGTGAGACAAACTACCTATGTATAATTCTACATACTAAGTTGTGTATTGTGTGAGACAAACTACCTATGTATAATTCTACATACTAAGTTGTGTATTGTGTGAGACAAACTACCTATGTATAATTCTACATACTAAGTTGTGTATTGTGTGAGACAAACTACCTATGTATAATTCTACATACTAAGTTGTGTATTGTGTGAGACAAACTACCTATGTATAATTCTACATACTAAGTTGTGTATTGTGTGAGACAAACTGCCTATGTATAATTCTACATACCAAGTTGTGTATTGTGTGAGACAAACTACCTATGTATAATTCTACATACTAAGTTGTGTATTGTGTGAGACAAACTACCTATGTATAATTCTACATACTAAGTTGTGTATTGTGTGAGACAAACTACCTGTGTATAATTCTACATACTAAGTTGTGTATTGTGTGAGACAAACTACCTACGTATAATTCTACATACTAAGTTGTGTATTGTGTGAGACAAACTACCTATGTATAATTCTACATACTAAGTTGTGTATTGTGTGAGACAAACTGCCTATGTATAATCTCTACATACCAAGTTGTGTATTGTGTGAGACAAACTACCTATGTATAATTCTACATACTAAGTTGTGTATTGTGTGAGACAAACTACCTATGTATAATTCTACATACTAAGTTGTGTATTGTGTGAGACAAACTACCTATGTATAATTCTACATATTAAGTTGTGTATTGTGTGAGACAAACTACCTATGTATAATTCTACATACTAAGTTGTGTACTGTGTGAGACAAACTATCTACATATAATTCTACATACTATGTTGTGTATTGTGTGAGACAAACTACCTATGTATAATTCTACATACTAAGTTGTGTATTGTGTGAGACAAACTACCTATGTATAATTCTACATACTAAGTTGTGTATTGTGTGAGACAAACTACCTATGTATAATTCTACATACCAAGTTGTGTATTGTGTGAGACAAACTACCTATGTATAATTCTACATACTAAGTTGTGTATTGTGTGAGACAAACTACCTATGTATAATTCTACATACTAAGTTGTGTATTGTGTGAGACAAACTACCTATGTATAATTCTACATACTAAGTTGTGTATTGTGTGAGACAAACTACCTATGTATAATTCTACATACTAAGTTGTGTATTGTGTGGGACAAACTACCTATGTATAATTCTACATACTAAGTTGTGTATTGTGTGAAACAAACTGCCTATGTATAATTCTACAAACTAAGTTGTGTATTGTGTGAGACAAACTACCTATGTATAATTCTACATACCAAGTTATGTATTGTGTGAGACAAACTGCCTATGTATAATTCTACATACTAAGTTGTGTATTGTGTGAGACAAACTACCTATGTATAATTCTACATACTAAGTTATGTATTGTGTGAGACAAACTGCCTATGTATAATTCTACATACTAAGTTGTGTATTGTGTGAGACAAACTACCTATGTATAATTCTACATACTAAGTTGTGTATTGTGTGAGACAAACTACCTATGTATAATTCTACATACTAAGTTGTGTACTGTGTGAGACAAACTACTTACGTATAATTCTACATACTAAGTTGTATTGTGTGAGACAAACTACCTATGTATAATTCTACATACTAAGTTGTGTATTGTGTGAGACAAACTGCCTATGTATAATTCTACATGCTAAGTTGTGTATTGTGTGAGACAAACTACCTATGTATAATTCTACATACTAAGTTATGTATTGTGTGAGACAAACTGCCTATGTATAATTCTACATACTAAGTTGTGTATTGTGTGAGACAAACTACCTATGTATAATTCTACATACTAAGTTGTGTACTGTGTGAGACAAACTACCTACGTATAATTCTACATACTAAGTTGTGTATTGTGTGAGACAAACTACCTATGTATAATTCTACATACTAAGTTGTGTGTATTGTGTGAGACAAACTACCTATGTATAATTCTACATACTAAGTTGTGTATTGTGTGAGACAAACTACCTACGTATAATTCTACATACTAAGTTGTGTATTGTGTGAGACAAACTACCTATGTATAATTCTACATACTAAGTTGTGTATTGTGTGAGACAAACTGCCTATGTATAATTCTACATACCAAGTTGTGTATTGTGTGAGACAAACTACCTATGTATAATTCTACATACTAAGTTGTGTATTGTGTGAGACAAACTACCTATGTATAATTCTACATACCAAGTTGTGTATTGTGTGAGACAAACTACCTATGTATAATTCTACATACTAAGTTGTGTATTGTGTGAGACAAACTACCTATGTATAATTCTACATACTAAGTTGTGTATTGTGTGAGACAAACTACCTATGTATAATTCTACATACTAAGTTGTGTATTGTGTGAGACAAACTACCTATGTGTAATTCTACATACTAAGTTGTGTACTGTGAGACAAACTATCTACATATAATTCTACATACTATGTTGTGTATTGTGTGAGACAAACTACCTATGTATAATTCTACATACTAAGTTGTGTATTGTGTGAGACAAACTACCTATGTATAATTCTACATACTAAGTTGTGTATTGTGTGAGACAAACTACCTACGTATAATTCTACATACTATGTTGTGTATTGTGTGAGACAAACTACCTATGTATAATTCTACATACTAAGTTGTGTATTGTGTGAGACAAACTACCTATGTATAATTCTACATACTAAGTTGTGTATTGTGTAAGACAAACTACCTATGTATAATTCTACATACTAAGTTGTGCATTGTGTAAGACAAACTACCTACATATAATTCTACATACTAAGTTGTGTATTGTGTGAGACAAACTACCTATGTATAATTCTACATACTAAGTTGTGTATTGTGTGAGACAAACTACCTATGTATAATTCTACATACTAAGTTGTGTATTGTGTGAGACAAACTACCTATGTATAATTCTACATACTAAGTTGTGTATTGTGTGAGACAAACTACGTATGTATAATTCTACATACCAAGTTGTGTATTGTGTGAGACAAACTACCTATGTATAATTCTACATACTAAGTTGTGTATTGTGTGAGACAAACTACCTATGTATAATTCTACATACTAAGTTGTGTATTGTGTGAGACAAACTACCTATGTATAATTCTACATACTAAGTTGTGTATTGTGTGAGACAAACTACCTATGTATAATTCTACATACTAAGTTGTGTATTGTGTGAGACAAACTACCTATGTATAATTCTACATACTAAGTTATGTATTGTGTGAGACAAACTACCAATGTATAATTCTACATACTAAGTTGTGTATTGTGTGAGACAAACTACCTATGTATAATTCTACATACTAAGTTGTGTATTGTGTGAGACAAACTACCTATGTATAATTCTACATACTAAGTTATGTATTGTGTGAGACAAACTACCAATGTATAATTCTACATACTAAGTTGTGTATTGTGTGAGACAAACTACCTATGTATACTTCTACACACTAAGTTGTGTATTGTGTGAGACAAACTACCTATGTATACTTCTACACACTAAGTTATGTATTGTGTGAGACAAACTGCCTATGTATAATTCTACATACTAAGTTGTGTACTGTGTGAGACAAACTACCTACATATAATTCTACATACTATGTTGTGTATTGTGTGAGACAAACTACCTATGTATAATTCTACATACTAAGTTGTGTATTGTGTGAGACAAACTACCTATGTATAATTCTACATACTAAGTTGTGTATTGTGTGAGACAAACTACCTATGTATAATTCTACATACTAAGTTGTGTATTGTGTGAGACAAACTACCTATGTATAATTCTACCTACTAAGTTGTGTACTGTGTGAGACAAACTGCCTATGTATAATTCTACATACTAAGTTGTGTATTGTGTGAGACAAACTGCCTATGTATAATTCTACATACTAAGTTGTGTATTGTGTGAGACAAACTACCTACGTATAATTCTTCATACTAAGTTGTGTATTGTGTGAGACAAACTACCTACATATAATTCTACATACTAAGTTGTGTATTGTGTGAGACAAACTATGTATAATTCTACATACTAAGTTGTGTATTGTTTAAGACTTAAAAATGTTTTTCTATTCTTGCACATTAACCCTTTTTTTCTGATACTGGAAAGATTTGTAAAATATTGATAAGGCCAGAAAGACATTTGAATAAGGTAACTTAGAAACATTAGTGGCCATTTTCTTGGGAAATCAATTTGTTTTCAATATTTAGGAGTCTGGCATGTGAAACAACAAACAGATGCCTATCATATATTTGAAAGAGAATTGACAAACTGAAAAGTATAAATCATGAAAACATTTTTGTTGAGATTTTCCAAAATGAATAACTAGTCTTGCTTCTGGTAAGCAGATGGCCAATCAACTTGTTCTTCTCTGACAGATTTAATCACAACTAGTTTTGGAAACCAAGAATTCCTTACACCCAGGTGACTGGCCCAGACAGCAGCCACATAGGACAAGCATAGTTGCTGACAGCACTAGCCTTCAGCTAGCATTTCATAAAAGCTTTCACAGGAGACCTGTGTATATCTGTGACAAATGTATTACTCTTTCAACATAAAGTACTTTTGTCAAAGTGTTGTTCACCTACTGGGGTACATACTGAAAATTTAACTTCTATTTCTGGAATCTTGTTTTTGTCACTTGGTAATATCCAACATAGTCTGTGTGACCTAGAACTAATTTTTATTAAATATCCCTTTGTGAATGAATGTCCATAAGTTTGATGTTCTACATGTGTAAATTGTCATTCGCAAAACAATTATTGGTACAGTCATTGGTTCTGAACTGTTCTAGCCTGGTGTCAACTTTCAGGGTTTATTTCTATAATTTCAAGACATAAATCAATCAACAGTTTGAATTAATTGTTACAGTTAAGCCTGAAATATAAGACACATGAAAGTGTCATGGTAACCAGTCTAGAACTGTCACAGGTAATATGCAAGTTATGCATAAACTAAAGCCTCTTGGGATAGGAAATCGGTGGTATTTGCTTATCAACGGGCCCATCAATCAGTTACATTCTATAAGTACAAAGTTCCTCAAATCAGTGACAGTAGCCAACAGCCTTAGCATCTGTCATAACAAAAATAGAATGAACAAGTTTAATGGTAATGAGAATCTGACCCAAGAGACATATCATGAAACTTCACCAAACCATCCTAAGATAGTTAGAGTAACTGAAAATAATGAAAACCCTATATGTGATAAGTTGATTATTTCTGTGACAACTGTTCTGAAAGCCACTAACAATATTTGAATTTTCATCACGTAACACAAAATGTATATATCAGAACATAGAATTAATATGTTCCATAGCAAGTTTGGTAGTGCTGGTGTATAGCAGTGATGTTCCATAGCAAGTTTGGTTGTCCTGGTGTAGCAGTGATGTTCCATTACAAGTTCAGTGGTACTGGTGTGTAGCAGTGATGTTCCATAGCAAGTTTGGTTGTCCTGGTGTAGCAGTGATGTTCCATTACAAGTTCAGTGGTACTGGTGTGTAGCAGTGATGTTCCATAGCAAGATTGGTTGTGCTGGTGTGTAGCAGTGATGTTCCATAACAAGTTCAGTGGTACTGGTGTGTAGCAGTGATGTTCCATAACAAGTTCAGTGGTACTGGTGTGTAGCAGTGATGTTCCATAACAAGTTCAGTAGTACTGGTGTGTAACAGTGATGTTCCATAACAAGTTCAGTGGTACTGGTGTGTAACAGTGATGTTCCATAACAAGTTCAGTAGTACTGGTGTGTAGCAGTGATGTTCCATAACAAGTTCGGTAGTACTGGTGTGTAGCAGTGATGTTCCATTACAAGTTCAGTGGTACTGGTGTGTAGCAGTGATGTTCCATTACAAGTTCAGTGGTACTGGTGTGTAGCAGTGATGTTCCATAACAAGTTCGGTAGTACTGGTGTGTAGCAGTGATGTTCCATTACAAGTTCAGTGGTACTGGTGTAGCAGTGATGTTCCATAACAAGTTCAGTAGTACTGGTGTGTAGCAGTGATGTTCCATAACAAGTTCGGTGGTACTGGTGTGTAACAGTGATGTTCCATAACAAGTTCAGTGGTACTGGTGTGTAACAGTGATGTTCCATAACAAGTTCAGTGGTACTGGTGTGTAACAGTGATGTTCCATAACAAGTTCAGTGGTACTGGTGTGTAACAGTGATGTTCCATAACAAGTTCAGTGGTACTGGTGTGTAACAGTGATGTTCCATAACAAGTTCAGTGGTACTGGTGTGTAACAGTGATGTTCCATAACAAGTTCGGTTGTCCTGGTGTGTAGCAGTGATGTTCCATAACAAGTTCAGTGGTACTGGTGTGTAACAGTGATGTTCCATAACAAGTTCAGTAGTACTGGTGTGTAACAGTGATGTTCCATAACAAGTTTGGTTGTCCTGGTGTGTAACAGTGATGTTCCATAACAAGTTCAGTGGTACTGGTGTGTAACAGTGATGTTCCATAACAAGTTCAGTGGTACTGGTGTGTAGCAGTGATGTTCCATAACAAGTTCAGTGGTACTGGTGTGTAACAGTGATGTTCCATAACAAGTTCAGTGGTACTGGTGTGTAACAGTGATGTTCCATTACAAGTTCAGTAGTACTGGTGTGTAGCAGTGATGTTCCATAACAAGTTCGGTGGTACTGGTGTGTAACAGTGATGTTCCATAACAAGTTCAGTGGTACTGGTGTGTAACAGTGATGTTCCATAACAAGTTCAGTAGTACTGGTGTGTAGCAGTGATGTTCCATAACAAGTTCAGTGGTACTGGTGTGTAACAGTGATGTTCCATAACAAGTTCAGTGGTACTGGTGTGTAACAGTGATGTTCCATTACAAGTTCAGTAGTACTGGTGTGTAGCAGTGATGTTCCATAACAAGTTCGGTGGTACTGGTGTGTAACAGTGATGTTCCATAACAAGTTCAGTGGTACTGGTGTGTAACAGTGATGTTCCATAACAAGTTCAGTAGTACTGGTGTGTAGCAGTGATGTTCCATAACAAGTTCAGTGGTACTGGTGTGTAACAGTGATGTTCCATAACAAGTTCAGTAGTACTGGTGTGTAGCAGTGATGTTCCATAACAAGTTCAGTGGTACTGGTGTGTAGCAGTGATGTTCCATAACAAGTTCAGTGGTACTGGTGTAGCAGTGATGTTCCATAACAAGTTCAGTGGTACTGGTGTGTAGCAGTGATGTTCCATAACAAGTTCAGTGGTACTGGTGTGTAACAGTGATGTTCCATTACAAGTTCAGTGGTACTGGTGTGTAGCAGTGATGTTCCATTACAAGTTCAGTGGTACTGGTGTAGCAGTGATGTTCCATAACAAGTTCAGTGGTACTGGTGTGTAGCAGTGATGTTCCATAACAAGTTCAGTGGTACTGGTGTAGCAGTGATGTTCCATAACAAGTTCAGTGGTACTGGTGTGTAGCAGTGATGTTCCATAACAAGTTCAGTGGTACTGGTGTGTAGCAGTGATGTTCCATTACAAGTTCAGTGGTACTGGTGTAGCAGTGATGTTCCATAACAAGTTCAGTGGTACTGGTGTGTAGCAGTGATGTTCCATAACAAGTTCAGTGGTACTGGTGTGTAACAGTGATGTTCCATAACAAGTTCAGTAGTACTGGTGTGTAGCAGTGATGTTCCATAACAAGTTCAGTGGTACTGGTGTGTAACAGTGATGTTCCATAACAAGTTCAGTGGTACTGGTGTGTAACAGTGATGTTCCATAACAAGTTCAGTGGTACTGGTGTGTAGCAGTGATGTTCCATAACAAGTTCAGTGGTACTGGTGTGTAACAGTGATGTTCCATAACAAGTTCGGTAGTACTGGTGTGTAACAGTGATGTTCCATAACAAGTTCAGTGGTACTGGTGTGTAACAGTGATGTTCCATTACAAGTTCAGTAGTACTGGTGTGTAGCAGTGATGTTCCATAACAAGTTCAGTGGTACTGGTGTGTAACAGTGATGTTCCATAACAAGTTCAGTGGTACTGGTGTGTAACAGTGATGTTCCATAACAAGTTCAGTGGTACTGGTGTGTAACAGTGATGTTCCATAACAAGTTCAGTAGTACTGGTGTGTAGCAGTGATGTTCCATAACAAGTTCAGTGGTACTGGTGTGTAACAGTGATGTTCCATAACAAGTTCAGTGGTACTGGTGTGTAACAGTGATGTTCCATAACAAGTTCAGTGGTACTGGTGTGTAGCAGTGATGTTCCATAACAAGTTCAGTGGTACTGGTGTGTAACAGTGATGTTCCATAACAAGTTCAGTGGTACTGGTGTGTAACAGTGATGTTCCATAACAAGTTCAGTAGTACTGGTGTGTAACAGTGATGTTCCATAACAAGTTCAGTGGTACTGGTGTGTAACAGTGATGTTCCATAACAAGTTCAGTAGTACTGGTGTAACAGTGATGTTCCATAACAAGTTCAGTGGTACTGGTGTGTAACAGTGATGTTCCATAACAAGTTCGGTGGTACTGGTGTGTAACAGTGATGTTCCATAACAAGTTCAGTGGTACTGGTGTGTAACAGTGATGTTCCATAACAAGTTCAGTGGTACTGGTGTGTAACAGTGATGTTCCATAACAAGTTCAGTGGTACTGGTGTGTAACAGTGATGTTCCATAACAAGTTCAGTGGTACTGGTGTGTAACAGTGATGTTCCATAACAAGTTCAGTGGTACTGGTGTGTAACAGTGATGTTCCATAACAAGTTCAGTGGTACTGGTGTGTAACAGTGATGTTCCATAACAAGTTCAGTGGTGATGTTAACAGTGATGTTCCATAACAAGTTCAGTGGTACTGGTGTGTAACAGTGCACAAGAAACAATGTTTCCAGTACTTTTAATTCTCAAACTTAGAAACAATAAAATCAGATTGTGAGCTAGTTATTTAATTTTAATATACTACCTAATGAGTTTTAATCACCTTTGTTATAAGATACACCATAAATGCATCACTTCATAATGATTCATAATGGATAACAAAAGGAATATTCATTGAACAATGTTTGGAAGACATTTACTTATCCATGTTCATTACTTGATAAAGAAGCTAACTGAACATGAAATCTTAACTTGACAAATGTTTTCAGATTTAACACTTGTACTTACTTTTGATATTATAAAAGCACAGCAGCAACATTTGACATGAACTAACTGGTAATAGTGTTCTAAACAATTTCAATTATAATAGTTCAAAATTCATAGATATAATTTTGTAGTTTTTAAAAATAAATATAAACCTTCAGATATTGATGACTTGGGTGATGAATATAGACGTGTTTTGTTTTGTTTTTTTTACTTTTGACAAAAAACTTTAACCTAAGGCCAAATTCCATGTACTTGTATTTCACAAAATTTTGATATGGCAACTACAATTCAACAAAATATAAATAAAAGATATTCATTCATTTTTTTTCATATAAAGTATTAACAAATAATATTTTGAAATAAGACACTTGTTTGCTGAGTTCCGTGTTTAGTATCTTCACATACCACAAAATGGAATTGTTTTTTCTCACAGTTGATAAAATATGATAACAATTTTGGCAATAAAGGAAACAACAAAATCACTGTGGAATAAGAAAATTATTTTGTAATTCAAATGATATTTTCAGAAATCTTGTTCCTGAAGTAAAGTATAATTCTGAATCTCAAAGATTATTACCAAATATTACTTGCAACAGCCACCTGGGATGACTTAATACAGAGAAGATTCAATATAAAAAATTGTATACATGATGCACACCCACCGCCAACTCTTGGGCTACTCTTTTAGCAACGAATAGTGGGATTGACCGTAATATAATAACGCTCCCACGGTTGAAAGAATGAGCATGTTTGGTGCGACGGGCATGCAAACCCGCAACCCTTAGATTTCGAGTCGCACGCCTTTACACGCGTAGCCATGCCGGGCCAAATTTTATAGTTTAATTTTCTCTTAAACGCTTGACTTTGAGTGAAGAAATACATATTGAAGTTTTATGGATATTACTAATATATTTCTTTTCGTTTTACATTAAAATCGACTAATTTTATAAAACATTTTGTATTTCCTGGCATTTCAACATTATTCTATTTATTAACGTTTCACTATCTCTAATTAAGCACTGTTACCAAATATTTTTTAACAATATTAAGGAATTTCGTTTCATAATAATATGTATAGCACCAGGTCTTCATTGTTAAAAAAAGAGAGAGAGGGGGAAACAAACAAGTTACGATTAATCAGACTGTCAAAAAGGCGGGATATTTGGAAAGAATTTTAAACATGTGTGACTTTTAATTACTTAATTTGTATCAAATGTCAGGAGGTAAGATATTGGAGATTGTGCAGATTGCCACAGTGAATACATTAGACTGTCTTGACATGTGAGATACTGTCACCTATTATCACAAAAATGTTTTCATTTTTTGTATACAGAACTGTTAGACAGAGATTGTACAGATTGTAACAAGATGTAAGAATTGTACACTTTATAACTGATAGATAATTAACTTAGAGGTAAGACAGAGTAGAGATTTTTAACAGCTAGATAATTTTCTTTGGCATAATATGTCGGATATACATATGTAAATAGAATTTAAGTTACTCAGATATAAAATATCAGAAGATATCATACAGTTACTAACATTTGGTTTCTGCTCCTATCCACCAGAAACGCCTGAACCATAGATAACAGTTTTAGATGGTGTTTCTCTCATTTCGTATCCAATGTTTTATTTCATTCTGTAGCTCTATAATCTTTAATATGTCTGGTAGCTGGAGTTGGACAAGTGAAATAAAAACTTTAATTGTGACAAAAAAAAATTGTACTTCTATTTTTTTTTCTTAAAATATTAAACATTAAAAATGCAGTAAAAATACATAAAGGTTCTAATACTGAAATGAAAGACGTATTGTTTTCAAGAATTCATCTTGATATGAAATTAGACTAGAGTATACAATGGCCATCTTCCTATCATCCTGGACCTCTTGAAAGTGTTCAGGTTATAACGATTTCTATTTCAGTTTTATCAATACTTCTTGGACCTACGTGTTTTAGCATGTCATAATTTTTACACGAAATACTTTTAGTTTTCTGGCATATTTTCATGGTAATTTATGTTTACATCAGTGATGCTATGCTATTGTAGTCATATTCAATGTTTTTAAATTCCTGAGGTGGAGACCCAACTAAGAAAAATTAAATGTTGACCTAGATCGATAAATCAGCAAGTACTGGAAATATTTACTTTTTCTGTGTTGAGACTTCATTTGCAAGGAAATGTTAATATTTGCATTCAAATACAATATAATAGCGACAAAAAATACTATAAGGTAATGAAATTGTTTGACTTACAGCTGAACTCAAAGGTTCGATTCACTTGGGTGGACCCAGCAGATAGCCCAATGTGGCTTTGCTGTAAGAAAACAAGCACAAACAAACAAATTTACAGCAAAGCTACAGTTGACTATCTGTGCTCTGATAAAGCGGAGGATTGAACATCGGATTTTAGCATTGTAAGTTAGTTTATTTCCACATTTTATGAGAGAGGCTAGTTAGAGAGTAAACTCATTTCAAGATGATTGAGAGTTATTTCAGCTAGTGTGTGAAATATTTTGGATCTGTGTAGCCATCACGCTTATTTAGATACCTTGTACAAGTAGGTCGGTTTTACTTTAGTTTTAATTCCGTTGAAGAAATGTGAACGTTATTTGTAACGTAGGTCTACAACAATTTACGACACTCTACATATGCATGGTTAAGCTTAGAGAATTACTGGATACCATTGGTTTTAGAACTTAAACAAATTTACCTACACTTTACAAGTAATTATTCCTATTGTTAATCTAATTTCTTTTTAAATATATGCTGTTCGTTGTTTATCTTGTATGTTTTTTTCTTGGTGGTGTTTTAAAAATTATCCAATGAAAATAATTCACATTCGAATCCACGTAAACTATAACGAATTATTTTTATTTCCTCCTTTCACGATTCTGCAAACTGAAACACTTGTCCATTGTGGTGAATAGTTGTAGGCCTACGTTAAAATGACGTTAAGCTAACGTAAAATATTTCAATTACTTGTTTAAATTGAGGAGCAAAACACATATAAATATTTCATGAAGACATACTGACTGACTAAACTCTCAATCTTGAAAACTTCACAACTATAATCTGATTACTTAGTCTGATTGGAATTATGTACAATGGGCGGTCTGTGTTTCGTTTACCACAGATATCTAAACCCGTTTTCTTGCGGTGCGAGTCCGCAGACATTCCATTGTGCCACTGGGGCATAAAGATAATGAAAAACTTGACGAAACACAATTAAAATGTGAGTGATAGAGTTCCGTGGAAACCATTTAAAAACTTTTGTCTTTTTTTATTGAACTAAATGACTGGTAATTCAACCACAATCTTAGGCACAGGCAAAGATTTAGTTTTGGAGAGATGATCTATTCGTAGATTGAAAGAAACAAGTTGTTGAAACCTGAATGAAATAACTCACACGTTTTCGAACTCTGCAAATCAAATAAACACAACATAACCATAGAAAACACCCAAATACTAAATAAATAAACAAACGTAAATAAACGAAAAATTAAAGAAGCCTTAGTCATACAAAACTCAAGCCCAAAGTAAACCAATACAAAGCAACACCTTTATACCTATATTAATAAAGGTATCCCAACATCTGATCACGCCCTCTTTATTCCTACACTCAATTACATAACCACCTTCAATCATGTGGTCAGCTATCGGTCAGTTGCCCCTTTCTTTCTTTGTGAACCTGACGATGACTGAAGAAGGTCGACACGTTGTTTTCTTCTCTACATAGTCCTTTCTCTATCCATACCAGCCGTTTTTTACATATATAATTTTCTCTACAAGTGGGTTTTCTCGTCATCACGGATTGTTAAAACACTCCTTCTCTTTGGTATCATGGAAATCAAACTGAGGCTTTTCGTTAAAATATGAACAAGAAATCTTAGCAAAACATTTCACAGCGTAATTTGAGCTTAACACACTAAAAATGAAAACCTTGAACAAAGCGATTTACACCCAACTATATTATTTTATCGACTCAAACATATTCAATTTATCGTTCTGTAATAAGACCTCGATAGGCTTAGCTGATATCACAATTATTTTGGTCACGGAAAGACTTCAGCCGGTTTAGCTTTTACTAAGAGGATTATCTGGATTTAGAAAAGTTGGCTTAGTGAGTGGTCAAACACTTTAAAAATGAATGTCATTGTGGAAAAGTGTAAATTTATCCATTTAAGGATTAGTCACAATGTTACTCTTGGTTTAACGGTGTAGAAACAAGCATGATTATACAAATAAGATTACTGTTACGGTGAGTTAGCTCATATTAATTGAAGAAAATATATTTAAACACATTCAAACGACATATAAAGTAAGTAGGCATAGAAATTCCATAAAACTCCATAAATTTGATATTATTACACATCAGAGAACAAGCCTAATTAAACTCGTTCTTCCACAACAAATACCGAGTGGTTAGCAAGGCTTAAAAACAACGACAAAAGTGTGTATTTCTTTAGTTTTTGAAAAGTTAAACAGGGGAATTAAATGTGTTATATCAGCAGCTGGCTGAGTCTGTATAAATTAAAACGTATTACACTCAGCAACTGCTACATACCACGTTCGTAGAAAGATAATTTTATTTTTCATACCACAAAAAAGATGAATGTTATTTCGTCTCTTTCAGCAACCATACGCATTCTCTGAAACCAATGTCACGAAGTTTATGTATAAGGATAGCGATTTTTATTAATATCAGGGTACTATGGCTTTGAGCAGATCGTTTTAGTTACAGAGGTTAATTAGGTATGTACATCTAAATCGTTTTACAGCAACAATTAATGCAGTTTTTATTTATTGAAATTTAGCAAGTTAATGTTACTGAGTACCTAACTTTATTTAAATTTCCATAAAATATGAAATCTCAAGAACTTTAAATAATTTGTATTGAGATTTTCGATAACAACTCAGTGATACAGCAACTGATATCCCTAAACATAGCATAGGAGAGCTTCAACATATTCTTCAGTATTATTTAATACAAAATTTATAGCTATTATTCGTAACGTAAAAGGTCAAAGTATCATGAAAATTAGATATTCTCGTTTTATGTTTTCTCTGAATGTTTTATTGGATGTCTTAAATAATTTGTTACCCCGATAGCCAATAAGCTTCACAAAAGTGGTGTTCCATATCCAGTACTTCGACTACCCCGTCACCCATCATTGTCAAGAGAGCTCAGTTTTTTTATTATTCATATCATCCTATGCTGCAATTTACATTGTAACAAGCTGTGGTAGGGTCAGTTTTAGTTTCCATTTTTCTTCAAACGTTCCACAGATCTTGTATTATGGACTGTCCATGAAATGTGGCCAGTGAGTTGATAGAGAGGTTCATAGTCCGAGTAATTTGTTCCATTTTGTCTATTTTAATGTAATTGTGTACCAAAGTAAATGCTTCAATCTTTTTCCCTATAAACGCAGTATTCTACTTTATTGTAAGTGAAAAACTTTAGAACAGTATTATAATTTATTGAGATTAAAGTTGGATGTTTCGTGTAATATATTGGTAGCGTATATTTGTTGTATCTACATAAAAAAATATCGATTATGTAAATATTTTGAAAGTATTGTATCGTATTGTAAACAGTACATATACAAAACTGTTTTTCGAAAACTGTGCCAAAGTTACTTTTGTATCTAAAGATTCTAAACCTTATTTTATATTTTATAACCTGATAGTTTTAGTGCTTTAAGAGGCATCGGCATGGCCAGGTAGGTTCGACTCGTAATCTGAGGGTCGAGGGTTCGAATCCAGGTCGCACCAAACATGCTCGCCCTTTCAGCTGTGGGGGCGTTATAACATGATGGTCAATTCTACTATTAGTTGGTAAAAGAGTATCCCAAGAGTTAGCGGTTGGTGGTCACGACTAGCTGCCTTCCCGCTGGTCTTACACTGCTAAATTAGGGCGGCTAGCACAGACAGCCCTCGAGTAGCTTTCTGCGAAATTCAAAAAACAAACAAACAATTTAGTGCTTTAGGTTTATTCATATTTAGTATATTGCCAATCCCAGTGAAAGAACTGGGATATTACCGTTCGGGCGCAATATTTCTAAACGTATTCTGCAAATTTTGCTAAGGTTATTTGGTTCAAAAATTTGTAAAAAGTCATAGTTGAAGTGGATACAACTGAGTGGCTGCGTGCTCTCTTTTCAGTAATTTAAAACCACAAACAGCTATATCTGAACTCTAGAAATATTTGATCCAGCCATTCAGCTGAAGTGTCTCATTAAATCTTGTTTTGCCTGACATTGGTTTCCTGCAGCAATTTTATTTTTATTTTATTAAAGAAACACAAAAATTTGTAAGGTATTCACCAGAGGGCATAAGATGAATGTGATAGAACGTAATTCCTTTGTTAATAAATAAGAAACTGACTCTGTGATTCCACTAGAGATTGTAAATGGTTTGTTTAGTGGACCCTACATTTCTGTTTGATTCTTCGAAATACTGTCCTTAATTCGATTTTACGACATTTATCAATCTCTTGTTTTCGACGTTGAACTGTTGAAGGAGCGGGAAAATACAGATATTAAACAGGTTACTCAGAGGACTGGACTCGTAATCTGACGGTCGCGGATTCGACCTAACATGCTCGCCCTTTCACTCGTGGGGGCATTATGCTTGTCACGATCAATCCCACTATTCGTTGGTAAAAGAGTAGCTCAAGAGGTGGCGGTGAGTGGTGATGACTGGCTGCCTTGCCTTTAATCTCATACTAATAAGTTAGGGAAGGCCAGCGCAGAAAGCTCCTGTGTACCTTTGCGCGAAATTCCATAAACGAAACAAACTCAGAGGCGCTGTAATTTTAGCGTGTGAAAGTTGCTTTGATAATGTGCGCTTAATCTTCTTTGTAAGGTAACACTCTGCACCTTTATTTTATTTACTGGTCATGTAACCATCTAGCATCAGTATTGATGGTGTGACATTGATTTGAGTGTTATGTTATATATTTAACAAGTGTTTTAAACACGTTTATAAACAGGTTGAAAGACCCTATCGTCTTGAAGTGGTGTTGTTGTACTTTATCTTCGCTTTATTTGTGCTTCGTTCAAAACGAACAATTAAAGTTAATTACGTAATGGGGGTATGCTATCCCACGATAATTAAATAGTAAACTTATTAGTGCTCGGGAAAAAGTAATGTAAAAAACGCGTTTACTTTAATTAAAGCTAACTGTAGCTTAATAATAGACATGAGGATATATTCTGGATTTGAAAAAAACAATTACATCTAACCTACAACATAAACCATACGTTGAATATACGAAAACAACCTACTTTTGATGACATTTCATATTATTATTATACCTATTAACTCTCCTTCTTTAAAACCAATATTATGATTATTTAAATATTCTTTCAGATGATATAAAACTGAGGTTTAAAGATACCAGAATTTCAAACCGTTACGAATCCGTAACAATATGTTCCCAAAATCTGACATCGTGATTCGTCAAATGAATTCATTCGACAATTTAACTGCTCAAGAACTTTTTCGTGCCATTTTTTCAGATAAAAAAGAGAATTTTCACAATTCAAAATTAATAAAAATTGTAAACTCGAGACTATCACAGTGCTTGTTGTTGGGGTTGTCTGTGGAACGACCTTTGACTTTATTTGTTTCTCTACTGTTGGGGCTAGCATTAAGTCGTGTTTTAAGAGCAGGAACAATAAGGCTTCAAGTGCATCGTATTTGTCGACAAATTTTCAACCTTACTACTACAGAAATAACGGAACCATATAACTGGACCTCAAAGAATGATCATATTATACCGGTGGGTAAAATACATGGACAATTTGTAGCAACGGTTTTAATCAAAAAGAAATCTAATGGTTCATGTCATCTCGGCAGAATGTTTGTAAAAGATGGTTTCCGTGCTCAAGAGTTTGGAAAAATGTTAAATAAATGTGTTGAGACTCTCAAACAGAAAGGAAACAAGAATGTGAAATCGCTTCCAGATGGTTAGTCATGGAGTTTTTGTTAAAACGTTTCCTTCCAAGTGATTCCATCAAGACATGATATTGAGGCATGAACAGATATGAAATCGTGTTTTCAGACAAGTACTTTATTAATAGTATGAATATATAACATCAGCCGGTTCCTTTTTCAAAGACTCTTTCAACTTTAAATATATTCTTAATCAACTGAATCATAAAGCCTTAATGGTCAGTTTTGATGTAATTTCCCTCTTCACAGAAGTCCCAACAACTGAAGCCTGCAAAATAGCTTTAGAACTTTATATCCAAGGCCCCAACCCATTGGTAGACATCCGCGGCAAGTAATTAACAACCCTTATAGAATTTACTACCACCGAAACTAACTTTACGTTCAATTACCAAAAGTACACACAAATAAATGGCCTAAGTACGGGGAATCCTGTGTCACCAGTTCTAACCAACATTTATATGACACAAATTAAATCATAAGCAATCAATTGAGTCTTACATCCACCACTATACTGGTACAGGTATGTTGAGGATACAGTTGCTGGATTCACATTTACAGAACACACACTTTATTCAATCATGTTAACTCGATACACCCCAACATTAAGTTCACCTGTGAACAGGAAAAAACTAACCAAATAGTATTTCTTAACCTCAAAATCACTAGAACTGATACACAATTCAAAACAGAAATCCACAGAAAAATCACTCGTATTGGATTATTCATTCTCTGGGACTTAGCATATGAAACAAAACAAAAACTCAACATATTAAGAAATCAAATAAACACAAAATTGTGTTCACCAGATAAAGTTAATGATGAAATCAACAAAATAAAACAACATTTCATCAACATCAACAAATTTCCTAAAAAAATCGTGGAAAACATTATACGCACACATCTAGACCAACAACAAACAAACAACAATAAATATCAGGATACAACAAAACCTTATACTGCTGTATACCATATGTTTCCAACAACAGCGAAAAAATAACCAACATTTGAAGAAAAATGTATAACAAAACACAACATTCCAGTAAACAGCAAATTTATTCAAAACCCACGTATAAAACTAAAGTCCATACTATGTAAAACTACACTGAGAAACACAACACCAACATAATTTATAAAATACAATCCAACAATTGTCACGACTTCTATATTGGAGAAACAAGCAGAAAAATGTAAACTAGATTCAAATAACACAAAAATAACACACGGTTTTGAACACTGCAAATCAAATAAACACAACACAATCATAGTAGACACCCAGATACCAAGTAGGGAAACAAATATAAACAAACGCAAAATCAAAGAAGCTCTAATTATACAGCAACTAAAACCGAAATTAAACCATTATAAGGGAGCATCTTTATACCTGTACTAATTAATAACCTGAGATCCACCTGCAACGTCCCCTACAATCCCGTACCCACTTACACTCTCGTCCTTAAGACATGTGGCCGGCAACGGTCAGTTACAAACTCTCTTTATTAACCTGAAGATGACCTAAGAAGGTCCAAACGTCGTTCTCTGCTTTATTTATACATGTGTTTATACCGATACCAGCAGTTCTGAAATACATCAAGCTGTATATATCTGTTCTTTACGTCCTCTCATGGCCAGGCGGTTAAGGCTCTCGACTCGTAATGTGAGAGTCTTGGGTTCGAAACCCCGTCATACCTGCTAACTACAACAAATACTCTGGGAAAGTGGAAACATGGCGAGAATGCTAAAAAATAACAATTCGACATCTTAAGAGGCCTGCTGAACATTCTCTGCTCTACTTTGGAACTTAGTGGATGTCCCCTTATCAACTCAGTCCTGTCCATATCATACGAAAGAATATTACCAGTGTGAAAGAAGCAGACAGTGTAGACAGTTTCTGTATGACTTGTATTTGTTTCTATCTGCCATATCAATCCACGTATTCATCATGATATTTACATAGTTAAACAACATCAGCTCAGTACATTTATTAAAGCAAAACTAAACATATTAAAGGACTAATTGCCGGAGCTAAGAATGGTCTTATCATAAGTATTTGCGAATGTACTTTAAATATTTTAAAAGATAACTTAATCGATACAAGTCGATATTGAGAGAATTGGCAGCCAAGAAACATGATCTGAGGGTCGCTGGTTCGAATCCCCGTCATACCAAACATCTTCGCCCTTTCAGCCGTGAGGGCGTTATAATGTGACGGTCAATTACACTATTCGTTGGTAAAAGAGTGGCCCAAGAGTTGGTGGTGTGTGACGATGACTAGCTGCCTTCCCTTTAGCCTTACACTGCTAAATTAGGGACGGCTAGCGCAGATAGCCCTCGTGTAGCTTTGCGCGAAATTCACAAAACAAAGAAACATCTTTCATAAAATGATCGAAAATAATTAGTAGAATATCCATCCCTGAGAGTAACCTAAGAGATCTGATGTTCCATGTAAACGACAGAACTTTAATCCTATTGGATGGAAGAAACGTGTAGTTTGATTATTGTATATATATACAAATTTGAGTGGCAAATAACCAGAGTTACATGACGTACGAAGAGTAAGTGACAACTTAAAACGCAAGCAAATTCCAAGCGTGTTGGATCTTATTGTCTAGTCTTTAATAGTTTTTTTTTATTCATTTGTGTCATAGCAACTCTTTAAGTTTAGTAATATTTTAAACTGATTTATAAGCAAAGTCACTTGTCGTAACAGAGAACTAAAGACAAACCTGATAAAGGTAAGTCATTTGGTTTGTAATATATTTTGAATTTTGCGCAAAGCTACACAACCCACCGCAACTCTCGGCTATTTTTTTACCAACTAATGGCGGGATTGATCGTTACGTTAAAATGCCCCACGGCTGAAAGGGCGAGCATGTGTTTGGTGTGACGGGGATTCGAACTCGCGACCCTAAAATTGGGAAAAGTGAGTCAAGTAGCTAGATAAAGCATATAATGTTTAATGTGTTTCCAGTTATGGTGAGTGCAGCCTTTATTCACATTAGTTCATTCATCGTTTTAAAAAAGTCAAAGAGTAGTTAAAACTATCAGGAGATATACGCAGCACTCTAGCCATTAAGAAACTAGATGAACAATAGCAGGCTAATTTGGCGAATCTCTCTAATCTAAGTCACTGTAATTTAAGTAATTAACTCGCATATTTTCTAAACATCCATGGGTCGTTCCGTTCAAGGATAACTGAAACACAGCGCTTATCAAAGCTTTGAAACAAATTGTAAAACAGGACCTAAAACCCTGTAAAACTTCAAATTGATGTTGGAAAATAATTTACTAGTCGTCTGTTTCAACTTTACCACAAGGATAAAGACATTCTGTTCTTGCTACGCATAACGAAACAAACACATCTAGAGAAGAACAGAGATAACCATATTCTTACAAGTCTGAAGTGAACTTGAGGTGATAGAAGTCATTTACTATTCGTTCAATGACACGCATCATGAGAAAAGAAGCTATTTTACATCCTTTTTAAAAAAATAAATGTTGAAAAAAGAAAACCCTTTTATTTATCGATGAACATACATATTTATAAGAACAAGGTCTATCATTTATCGATGAACTTACATATTTATAAGAACAAGGTCTATTATTTATCGATGAACATACATATTTATAAGAACAAGGTCTATCATTTATCGATGAACATACATATTTATAAGAACAAGGTCTATTATTTATCGATGAACATACATATCTATAAGAACAAGATCTATCATTTATCGATGAACATACATATTTATAAGAACAAGGTCTATCATTTATCGATGAACATACATATCTATAAGAACAAAATCTATCATTTATCGATAAACATACATATTTATAAGAACAAGGTCTATCATTTATCGATGAACATACATATTTATAAGAACAAGGTCTATCATTTATCGATGAACATACATATTTATAAGAACAAGGTCTATCATTTATCGATGAACATACATATTTATAAGAACAAGGTCTATTATTTATCGATGAACATACATATCTATAAGAACAAGGTCTATCATTTATCGATGAACATACATATTTATAAGAACAAGGTCTATCATTTATCGATGAACATACATATCTATAAGAACAAAATCTATCATTTATCGATAAACATACATATTTATAAGAACAAGGTCTATCATTTATCGATAAACATACATGTTTATATGAAGAAGGTATATCCCTTACTAACCAAAACATATATAGCGAGGAGATAGAGAGATACTTCGTTAATCATTTAAAAATATACATCTTTTGAAAGTTTCGCTTATCGATCAAAAATATATATCTTTATAAACGGAAGTGATTTCCCGTTACATCAACCTAAAGATAAATGTTGGCATTTCACTGAATTTCAAGTTAAAGAAATAAAGTTCTGTCAGTGAATCCACCCATGAATATGTTTTCTTACGTAACAACAACAAAAATAATCCTAAAATAAAAACTAATGTGTAGGGGGCATAGTTAAATAAGTGGTTTTTCATAATCTACCTAGCATGACCTGCACGTCTGCTACATTCTAGCCTTTAAAAGCTGTCACTCAAATACAGCTACAGCAATGATCAGGAAGAGACGTTCAAATAGTTACGACGTAACACTTCATGAATGTCACATTCCGTTTCAGGTCCGACTTGACACAGCCGCAGGTCCAAAGTCAATAAAGTTTTGTTTTGTTGAACTCCAATTTTTAATTCTTCACCGCCGTCCTGGTTATATAAATGTATATTATTTATTTATATATAAACACAGTGAGGGGGAAATGTTATATTTACATTATATCATACAATCCATAAAGTTTGTCTATGAATTTCGCGCGAAGCTACGCGAAGGCTATCTGCACTAGCTGCCCCTAATTTAGCAGTGAAAGGAAGCTACACATCAGTATCAAACACCAACTTTTGGGCCACTGTTTTACCAACATACAGTGAGATTGACAGTTACCTTATAACGCTCCTACAGCTGAAAGGACGAGCATGCTTGAAGAAACGATGGTAAGAGCAGAGGACCCTGACCACCTGGCGAGGCCGGACACAACCACAAAGAAACAATTAGTATAAACAGTAAAAGTAAATTTCATTCTAAACTAGATGAAACCATTTCATGAATTTGAAACGTAAAGCGGTTTTTTGTGGCATCATACGTAATTTAACTATCCCTAAATTATAAAGCATACCTAGAGAGTGAAATACGATTATTTCCTTTCGCAAAAGTAAATAAAATATGTAACTTAAAAAACCTTATTAACGTTTCACGTAAGTAAAACACGATTAAAACTCATTGTGAAAAATCCAACTACCTTTAATATCCAAGACGTTCTACCAAAAAGCTGTAACCTTTAATATCAAACACATTCTACCAGAAAGCTATAACCTTTAATATCAAACATATTCTACCAGAAAGCTATAACCTTTAATATCAAACACATTCTACCAGAAAGCTGTAACCTTTAATATCAAACATATTCTACCAGAAAGCTGTAACCTTTAATATCAAACACATTCTACCAGAAAGCTATAACCTTTAATATCAAACACACTATATCAGGAAGCTGCAACTATGAATATCAAACACACTATATCAGGAAGCTATAACCTTTAATATCAAACACATTTTACCAGAAAGCTGTAATCTTTAATATCAAACACATTCTACCAGAAAGCTATAACCTTTAATATCAAACACATTTTACCAGAAAGCTGTAACCTTTAATATCAAACACATTTTACCAGAAAGCTATAACCTTTAATATCAAACACATTCTACCAGAAAGCTGTAATCTTTAATATCAAACACATTTTACCAGAAAGCTATAACCTTTAATATCAAACACATTTTACCAGAAAGCTGTAACCTTTAATATCAAACACAATTTACCAGAAAGCTGTAACCTTTAATATCAAACACATTTTACCAGAAAGCTGTAACCTTTAATATCAAACACATTTTACCAGAAAGCTATAACCTTTAATATCAAACACATTCTACCAGAAAGCTGTAACCTTTAATATAAACACATTCTACCAGAAAGCTATAATCTTTAGTATCAAACACATTCTACCAGAAAGCTATAACCTTTAATATCAAACACATTTTACCAGAAAGCTGTAACCTTTAATATCAAACACATTTTACCAGAAAGCTGTAACCTTTAATATCAAACACATTTTACCAGAAAGCTATAACCTTTAATATCAAACACATTTTACCAGAAAGCTATAACCTTTAATATCAAACACATTCTACCAGAAAGCTGTAACCTTTAATATCAAACACATTCTACCAGAAAGCTATAACCTTTAATATCAAACACATTCTACCAGAAAGCTATAACCTTTAATATAAACACATTCTACCAGAAAGCTATAACCTTTAATATCAAACACATTCTACCAGAAAGCTATAATCTTTAGTATCAAACACATTCTATCAGGAAGCTGTAACCTTTAATATCAAACACATTTTACCAGAAAGCTGTAACCTTTAATATCAAACACATTCTATCAGGAAGCTGTAACCTTTAATATCAAACACATTTTACCAGAAAGCTATAACCTTTAATATCAAACACATTTTACCAGAAAGCTATAACCTTTAATATCAAACACATTCTACCAGAAAGCTATAATCTTTAGTATCAAACACATTCTACCAGAAAGCTATAACCTTTAATATCAAACACATTTTACCAGAAAGATATAACCTTTAATATCAAACACATTTTACCAGAAAGCTATAACCTTTAATATCAAACACACTATATCAGGAAGCTATAACCTTTAATATCAAACACATTCTACCAGAAAGCTATAATCTTTAGTATCAAACACATTCTACCAGAAAGCTATAACCTTTAATATCAAACACATTTTACCAGAAAGATATAACCTTTAATATCAAACACATTTTACCAGAAAGCTGTAACCTTTAATATCAAACACATTTTACCAGAAAGCTGTAACCTTTAATATCAAACACATTCTACCAGAAAGCTGTAACCTTTAATATCAAACACATTATATCAGAAAGCTGTACCCTTCAATATAATACACATTTTATCAGGAAGCTGTAACCTTTAATATAAAACACATTCTATCAGGAAGCTGTAACCTTGAATATAAAACACATTCTATCAGGAAGCTGTAACCTTGAATATAAAACATTCTATCAGGAAGCTGTAACCTTGAATATAAAACACATTCCATCAGGAAGCTGTAACCTTGAATATAAAACGTTCTATCAGGAAGCTGTAACCTTGAATACAAACACATTCTATCAGGAAGCTGTAACCTTGAATATAAAACACATTCTATCAGGAAGCTGTAACCTTGAATACAAACACATTCTATCAGGAATCTATAACCTTTAATATCAAACACACTATATCAGGAAGCTATAACCTTTAATATCAAACACATTTTACCAGAAAGCTGTAACCTTTAATATCAAACACATTCTACCAGAAAGCTATAACCTTTAATATCAAACACATTTTACCAGAAAGCTATAATATTTAGTATCAAACACATTCTACCAGAAAGCTATAACCTTTAATATCAAACACACTATATCAGGAAGCTATAACCTTTAATATCAAACACACTATATCAGGAAGCTGTAACCTTTAATATCCAACACACTATATCAGGAAGCTGTAACCTTCAATATAAACACATTCTATCAGGAAGCTGTAACCTTGAATATAAAACATTCTATCAGGAAGCTGTAACCTTGAATATAAAACACATTCTATCAGGAAGCTGTAACCTTGAATACAAACATTCTATCAGGAAGCTGTAACCTTGAATATAAAACACATTCTATCAGGAAGCTGTAACCTTGAATACAAACACATTCTATCAGGAAGCTATAACCTTTAATACAAAACACATTCTATCAGGAAGCTGTAACCTTGAATATAAAACATTCTATCAGGAAGCTGTAACCTTTAATATAAACACATTCTATCAGTTTTACTGTGGCTACAACGATCAGTAGATATTTTGTTTCAGAGCCAAAACACGTGACTACATTTAACACTCATTCATTCTTCTTGGAAATAGAATAAATAAATAAATAAATGAACTATTTATATTTAATCTCTATTAGTCCTATTTGAGAGGCTACACGAAGAATATATCGATAATAGTGTTTTTCCATATCTTATTTCTGAGACCAAATTAAGAATTTAAGTTATATTTAACTCGTGTTCGTCTTATTAGAAACAATAAATAAATTAATTGTTGTGGTATTGATTACAGACGACACTTACCTAAAATAAACACTACTAACCTCTCCAAAGTTATTGCACGATAAGTCCAAGTGTGTGAGCGTAAAATTCTGCTCCACAACTTTGCTTAGAACGGATATAGTTTTTTCACCCAATTGGTTTCCAGTAAGATTGAGTTCAGTGAGATGTGTGTTTTTCGCTAGTGTATTACAGATGGTAGCCCCGCCTTCATCTTCCAGGCGATTTAAACCAACGTTTAAGGTTTCCAACAGACAGTCTTTTAAAAGCACTGTGGCAAGATGTGCTGCTCCACGTGATCCAATGTTATTCCTAAAAATATTTAACTTACGCAAAGGACAACTACGAGTTAGCAGCTGTGCGATTGAATGTGCTCCTTCATCTTCCAAATGATTATAGGAGAGGTCCAGTTCCTTAAGGGTTGGATGGTTCTCAAGTTTAACGAGCAGATAGTTAACTTGGTTATCAGTTAATCTGTTGTCTTTAAGTTGAAGGATTCGAAGAGAATTTAGGTTTGGAAAAACGTTAGACAGATTAATGCAGTCCTCGTGCGTTAGAGAAAACATGTCCCATTCAAAATTCATACCACAGTTCCTTACACTAAACGTAAGGCTTAGTTCTTCTAAATTGAATAAGGCAGTTAGAACACCTTCCAAATTCAAGCGATTACGAGCAACCTCTTGTATCGATCGCCCCTGACTTCCAGAAGTTGTCTTGATGGCGTCTATAGGCATCAACAGTTGTGTTATTATTAATCGCTTTACATATACGCGACACCATGACAGAACTTTTGTCAAGTCAGTATACGTGTTTGAGCCGGGCAAAAAGTTTTCAATCAATTCCTGTAGATGGCGTTCGACAAACATTCTCTTCCAACATGCTCCATATTTCTCCAAGTCGCATATTTTCCACCGCGCCAGGCAACATCGTTTCCAGTAGAGCTGGTCGGGTATTACAGAAATGACAACTTCAGGGGGTAAATCAACAGGTATTTTCTTAAGAATAGTAATACGATCTTTTGGTTTTAACGTGTCCAAACAAATTGTTTTGGCTAGCTCTGAAATGAAGTTACATACTTAGGAAGATTACATGATGCAGCAAAAATGTTACAATAATTATATATAAGATATTAGCATCGAAAATGTGAAACACATATCTCTACTTATCAAATTTTTTTAACCGGTAGTTTGATACTTGGCACGGCATGACCAGGTGGGTTAAGGCGTTCGACTCGTAATCTGAGGGTCACGGGTTCGAATCCCCGTCGTCACACCAAACATGCTTGCCCTTTCAGCTGTGGGGCGTTATAATGTGACGGTCAGTCCCACTATTCGTTAGTAAAAGAGTAGCCCAAAAGTTGGCGAGGGGTGGTGATGACTAGCTGCCTTACCTCTAGTCTTACACTGCTAAATTAGGGACGGCTAGCGCAGAAAGCCCTTGAGTAGCTTTCGCGAAATTCAAAAACAAAACGAGCACTTTGATACTTTAATTTGGGGCTGTTGCATGTTTTATAGTTTTTGTCTGATGCTAAGTAGGAGAAATGTGCACTTACATCTTTCTAATTTCGAACAAAAAAAGTTGGGCCCGGCATAACTAGGTGGTTAAGGCACTCGACTGGTAATCCGCGGGTTCGGATCTCCATCAAACCAAACATGTTCGCTCTTTGAGCGGTGGGGACATTATAATGTTACAGTCAATCCCACTATTCGTTGGTAAAAGAGTAGCCCAAGTGTTGGCGGTGGGTGGTGATGACTAGTGGCCTTCCCTTTAGTCTTACAACACTAAATTAAGGACGGCTAGCGTAGATAGCCCTCGTGTAACTTTGCGCAAAATTCAAACTAAAAGATTAGCTTGTGACAGTTTGTTTAATTGAATAGTGAAATTTGACTGTTACCTTATATCACACCCAAAAGCACATTATTATAGTTTCGAACCTCGGCTCCTCTAATTCACAGCCTAGGCACATTAACTATTTCATCACGCCAGTTGTTAGACCTTCAACTATATTCCTTAAAAACTCGCCAATGTTGTAATAACATTTCGCAGTACATTTCTCTTATTATAGTGAATTTGAATTACATCTTTTCTTTGAAGATGGCTAATACCGTTTATTTCCGAAAGGTACTTCAGGCGACAAAAATTCTTTCGAAGTTTTATCTTTGATTTTCCAGGTAAAATGGTACATTTTCAAGACCCGTGAAGTACGCGTGTGGTCGCATCGACATCTGAGATGTTCTGTATAATTATATATAATTAATAGCATTTAGCTAAAACGTAATAAGTGCTGCAGAGCATACTTACAGAAAAAAGTCGTCTTAGGGTAAAGATAGACTATCACGTTTTGTCTACCATGAGGAATCGAATCTCGGATATAGGGTTGTAAGTCCATAAAATTACCACTTACCCACTTGGATGCTTATTTTTTATTTATTTGTAGTTAACTGCAAAACTATACAATTTGCCATCTATGCTCTCCCCACCACGAGTATAGAAATCTGGATTCTAGCAGATCACTTGTGTTTGTTTGCTCAGAAGTAAGAAACAGCACTACATAATGGGCTATCTGTGTTCTGCCCACCACGGGTATGAAAACCCGGTTTTTTAGCGGTGTGAGTTCACAAACATATCACTGTGCCACTGGGAGGCGACCACTTGTGGGATGAAAAATATTTAACTCGTTTCAAAGAAAGTATAATTTGATGGCAAACAAACAAATGTATTTTTTAAATAAAATAGTATTTGATCTAATATCTCATCAACTATGACAAATTAGATAATTATCACCAAATAATATAACATTGAGTGAGTGAACAAAACTATGTAAATTCAAAAGACGCGTTACTAGTTCAGTACTGGACCCTTTTTCCACATATCAAACTTAAAGGCACTTCTTAGCATTAAAGAAACACGCGAGATAGATTGTTTGTTTGTTTTTGAATTTTGCGCAAAGCTACACGAGGGTTATCTGCGCTAGCCGTCCGTAATTTAGCAGTGTAAGGTTAGAGGGAAGGCTGCTAGTCATCATCTCCCACCGCCAACTCTTGGACTACTCTTTTACCAAAGAATAGTGGGATTGATCGTCACATTGTAACGCCCCCACTGCTGAAAGGGCATGTTTGGTGCGATGGGGATTCGAACCCGCGACCCTCGAATTACGAGTCGAACACCTTAACCCACCTGGCCATGCCAGGCCACGCGAGATAGAAAATCTCAATTTTGATGGAATTTCTTCTTTGTTTTTCTTCTCAACGAAACTACAGAAAATGTATTTGATAGAAAACGTGTGTAATATTTATGGACCTTTATAAACCTTGGTACACTAATAGATCTTTACAACGTACAATTATGTGTAAAATTTGATCTAAATATAAGCCACATGTGCAAAGTTATTGGACAAAAATCCCTTAGTTTGGGCCAAAATTTTTGCGTACACGTACGCAAAGAGTCACGTGAGCTATCAGTCTAAACTTTTTACCACAGCTTCACCTGAGAATAAAAGTGCACAGTTTTTAGATTTTTTGTCAAACGTAAAACTATATTGTGAAAACACGTAAAGATACAGAAGTATTGTTTAGCCAAAGCAAACTTGATTAGTAGTTTCTAGCTCAAGTTTTCAAAAGAATCACACGTTTGAACATTTATTATTCATTATTAACTTTGAAGCACATATTTGATAAATCTTATGAAATTCTCCCAATTAAAAAAACGTTTAGCATCACTTAATATTAGCTTAATTTTTTTACAGCACATTTTCACACCTAAGGTTTTATTCATTATATACCATGTCTTCTTTTTAATACATACCAACAATTCACGGCAAGTAAGAAAGTGACACTCGATAGCAGCCAATATTAGTTTTAGAGTCACAACCGTCTAATTCTGAACAGACCTATTATTTAGAGAGCTAACCAGATTCTTTGATATACGTGGTGATAGTTTAAGTAGTGTTAATAACTTCCCTTATAGTGACGTCAATGAATTTAGGTTAACAGTTTCTTATCATCACCCCCATGTACTCGGTACGACTTTATCAAGCATCAGTGTTTTCTCTAACTGATCGTCCCTAATTTAGTAGTCAAAGACTAACGAGAAGGCAGTTAGTTATCACCACTCTTTTACCAACGAATAGTGCGATTGACCATCACATTATAACTCGCTCACGTCTGAAAGAGCGAGCATGTTTGGTTTAACAGGGATTTGAATCAGTGTCGAGCGCTCCATAACCACTTGGCTATAGAGGGAGCCAAAATTCTCGCTGACATTTTAAAGTTTAAGGATTATACTTATTTTTTCTTTCACTTTTCGTACCTTTTTCAAATTTCCTAACATTTCAAGATTATTGGCCAACCCCTAATTATACGCCAAAAATTGTGAGGGAGTTAGTGACTTTAGTTTGATTTAACTTTATTTTTCTGACAACAATAAAGAAAAGGTGAAAGTTTATAGATAAACTCTAAAAGAAACTGCTATCTATACTTACCGATAAAGTTTTCAGTAATTTTCTCAAGACTAAGGCTAACTAAACACGGGATATTTGGAATAGCCCAGTTGGGGTTTTCTGGATATGTTCTACGAAAATAATTAACAGCTACTTTTAATGGCGTAATATCTGAAGAAGCAGTGGTTATTTCTTCCAGCTTCGATGGTGGTAGTTCGGTGGTAGAATGCTATAAACATAGGTATCTATTACAACTGTGAAGAACCAGTACACGTCAATTTGAATGACAACCTGTGGTCTTGTTGTCTCGTCAGAAAGAGATCATTTAGGAAAGAAGACATTTCTGAATTATTGGCATTGTTTTATTATCCCTATTCTTCATATCTTAATGACAATCCAAATATCTATGAGAGCAAATAATGGTTTCATTACGTCTTAAATGATACAGATTGTAGTTAGCATTGGCTGATATGGACAGGAGCCACTGAAGTGTGACGTATCTTCTAAACCACGACTTGACAAAAGTATTTTGTGTGTTTGTCTAGCTTAGAACTGATGATTCACTAGACTGATTGTCACCAAACTTGGTGTGTATCCTTAGGATCCCAAAAAGGGGACAGAGTGAAGTCGACGTTCAGATTTGACCCCTACGCCATTACTTGTGGACCCTATGACATTTTTGCTCGTTTAAAGGTCACAACAGCTAAAAAGCTTTATTTTTTTTAACACATCATAAAGTAAGTTACTTAGTTTCATTGCGAAAGAAAAATTGCACGTCTGCTAGCATTGCAATTAAATCTATCATTCTTGTTTTCTTCACATCAAAAATGAGGTAATGTATAGTCCAAAATGAAAAGCATTAATACACATCAGATAACAAAGTCCACGCTATGTCCACCTGAAACAAATACAAAAAATAAACAAAATAACAAATACTAGTTAACTTATTGCTTAATGTGATCCAATATTTTCAGTTTTGACACACACATATATATGCTAGTTATACTAAAGTTACAATTTATTGAAGCTTTGTCTTTAGACAAAACGTTCGAAATAAGACCTTAGTTTTATAGCTCAAAATAATTATGTTATTTGTGTAAAAGATATTCTAATTTAACAGTTAATTTCGTCATATTATCAATCATTTTCATAATTATAGTCTTAATTTAGACAAAGCTAGAATTCATTGGTATATCTAAATTAGGCCTAGCAGGAACAACTGAAAACGAAATACAACACATCATTATCAATCATGCAATAATAAAACTCTTGCTTACATACATGATACTGGAAAAACGTTTTTATTACGCGATGCGCAACCCCAACTTCGCGAAATTTTTATACTGCGTGCATGTAGTTTTGCAATAGGGGTTATGATTTTTCCGTTTCGCCTTCGTTCCTTGTAACGGAAAATGTTATTTTTCTCCATTTTCAGGGTACGGATATGACATCATGAATATTTCACATGCAAATCTAATGCACTGCCGCCACGAGTAATTACGTAGCTAGTTTGTATAATATTGTTGGTATTTAATACTCACTATAGACATCTCAAAGTCTCGTTCGATCAGTAGTACTGGATAACGATCGCACCAGTGATTGAAACATCATACTTGTTCTGAAAACTAATCTTAAAAGCTGTAAATTGTAATCAAATATATGTATCTCAGTTTAATGTTTCTGAAATGTATCTGTTGTTTACATTTGTATTTAAGTTATTCAATGTTGTAAAAAATGACAATAATTTTGGTAAACCATATCACGCTCTCTGTTTAAGCCTAATCCTTCCCGTCAAATGTACGTGTTCCACCATGATTAACACTAGTACTACTACAACCAATAAGTTCTAACTTTGTCTAATATGAGACTATAAAAATGTTTGATAGTAAGTCGAGATTAATAACTGCTTAATTGGAATACTTTTTACACAAATAGCACAATTATTCTAAATTATTAAACTAAACTCTTATTGCTTATAGTGTAAGTATTAACCG